>NW_018394014.1:0-31954 GCF_900095145.1 Mus pahari | reverse complement strand
AACTCAGAGATCTCCCTGTCTTAATCTTCTGGAATCCATAGACACTGTGTCTCAAGATCTCCATACCAAGATCCAGATCAGAAACTTCTATCTCCCAGCCTCCAGATTAGGGTCACTGGTGAGCCTTCCAATTCTGGATTGTAGTTCATTTCAAATATAGTCAAGTTGACAACCAGGAATATCCACTACACAATGGCCATCCAACATGTGATGTAGTAACCATTTCATCTGTGATGTAATGACCATCCCTCCTGTGATGTAGTGACATCCAACCTGTGATGCAGTGAATATCCCACCTGAGATGCTGTGACCATCCACCTGGTGATGTATTGACAGTCCCACATAAGATGCAGTGATAATACCACCTGTGATGCAGTGACCATCCCACCTGAGATATTGTGACTCTTACATGTGATGCAGTAACCTCCCACCTAAAATGTAATGACAATCCCACCTGTGATATGGTGACCACTACACCTAAGATGTATGGACCATCTGAAGTGCATTGACCATCCCAAATGTGATTCAGTGCCCATTCCACCTAAGATGCAGTGACCATCCCATCTATGAAGCAGTGACCATCCCACCTGAGATACAGTGATTCTTACCTGAGATGCAGTGACCCTCCCACCTGAGATGCAGTGGCCATCCCACCTGTGATGTAGTGGCCATCCTACCTGCAAAGTAGTGAGTAAGTCAACTGAGATGCAGTGACCATTCCAAATTTGATGCAGTGACCATTCATCCTCTGATGAAGTGACCATTCCATCTGTGATGCAGTGACCATCCATTCAGTGATCCCTTTTGTGATGCTGTGCCCATTGCACCTGTAATGCAGTGACCATCCCACCTGATATTCAGTGACCATCCCACCTCTGATTTAATGACCATCCCACCTGAGATGTAGTGACCATCCAATCTGAGATGAAGTGAGAATCCCACCTGTGATGAGGTGACCATCACATCTGTGATACAGTGACCATCTCACACGAGATAAAAGGATCATCCCACCCATGATCAGTGACCATACCAAATGAGATGTAGTGACTCTTACATGAGATGTAGTGTCCATCCCACCTGAGATGCAGTGACCATCCCAACGGTGATACAGTGACTATCACCTGAGATGCACTGAACATCCCCCCTGTGATACAGTGACCTTTCCAAATTTGATGCAGTGACCATTCCACCTGAGATACATTGACCATCCCATCTGTGATGTAGTGACCATCCCATTTGTGATGTATTTACCATACCAAATGTGATGTAGCAATCATTGAACCTGTGATCTAGTGACCAATCTACCTGTGATACAATGACTATCTCACTTGAAATGTTTTGACCATTACAAGTATGATTTACTGACCATCCCACCTGTGATGCAGGGATTATCTCACATTGTGATATAGTGACTATCCCACCTGGGATATATTGAGCTGAAGTATAGTGATCATCCAAACTGTGATGCAGGGACAATCCCACCTAAGATTATGGACTCTCACCTGACATGCAGTGATCATCCCACCCGAGGAGCAATGACCATCCTACCTGAGATATAGTGACCATTCCACCTACTATGTAGTGACCATACCACCTGTGATGCAGTTATTATCTCACCTGTGATGTAGGGACTATCCCAACTGTTATATAGTGACCATTCTAGCTGAGGTGCAGTGACCATGCCACCTGTGATGCAGTGACCAAACCTCCTGAGATGTAGAGACCATCCCACCTATGATGTGACTTTTACATTTGATATAGTGAACAGTACACCTGTGATGCAGTGAACATACCACCTATGATGCAGTGAACAACCCACCAGGGATGTAAAGACTCTCACCTGAGATGCAGTGACCATCCCACTTGAGATGTAGTGACCATCCTTCCTGAGATGCAATGATGATCCCAGTTGTGAGGCAGTGATTATCCCACATGAGAGGCAGTGACCATCACCCCTGAGATGCATTGACCATCCCACCTGTTATGCAGTGACCATCCCAACTCTGATGTAGTGACCATTCCACCTGTGAATTAGCGACCATACAACCTGTTATGCAGTGACCATCCCACCTGAGATGCAGGGACCATCCATATGCGATGTAGTAACCAGCCCAAAAGAGATATAGTGACCATCCAACCTGAGATGCAGTGACAATACCATCTGTGAAGCAGTGACCATCCCACCTTTGATGCAGTGACCATACCACCTGAATTGCAGTGACCATATACCTATGATGTAGTGACCACCCCACAAGAGATGTAGTAACTATCCAACTTGAGATGCAGTGACAATCCAACCTGTGAAGCAGTGACCATGCAAACTGTGATGCAGTGACTATTCCACATGAGATGCAGTGACAGTCTCACCTGAGATATAATGACTCTTACCTGAGGTGCACTGACCCTCCCACCTGACATGTAGTGACCATCCCACCTGTGATGTAGTGACCATTCCACCTAAGTTGTAGTGACCAGCCATATTGAGGTGCATTGACCATCCCAACTGTCATGCAGTGCCCATCACACCTGCGATGCAGTGACCATTCCCCCTGAGATATAGTGCCAATCCTACCTATGATGTTGTTAATTCACATGTGATATAGTGACCATCCCAACTGTGATGCAGTGACCATCTCAACTGTGATGCAGTGACCAACCCACCTAAGATGTAGTGACTCTCACATGAGATGCAGTGACCAACCCACCTAAGATGTAGTGACTCTCACATGAGATGCAGTGACCATCCCACCTGAGTTGTATTGATCATACCAACTGTGATGCAGTGACTATTCCACATGAGATGCAGTGACCATCCTACCTGAAATATTTTGACCATCCCACCTGAGACACAGTGACCATTCCACTTGTGATGGAATTACCATCATACCTGAAATGCCTTGACCATCCCACCTGTAATACAGTGACCATTCCAACTGTGATGAAGTTACCATTCCACCTGAGATACAGTGACCCTCCCATCTGTGATGTAGTGACCATCCACTTGTGATGCAGTGACCATCCCACTTGTGATGTATTGACCATTCCACCTATGATGTAGTGACCATCCCACCTGTGATGCTGCAATTATCCTACTTGTGATGTAGTGACTATCCCACTTCTGTTGTCCTCACCATCCCATCTGTGGTGCAGTGACCACCCCTCCTGTGATGCAGTGACCATCCCAACTGTGATGTAGTGATTCTCACCTGAGATGCAGTGACCACAGACTAACTCCTTTTTTGGGTCTCCTATCTGCACTGAATGGTTCTCTGGTTCCAAGTAGGTGAAGACGTTGGTGAATGACAAACAGAGACAACACAAGAGAGCGTGTTGAATATGAATGTATGGGCACAAAGCGAACACCAGTCTTATATAATGCAGAAAACAAAGGGGTAGGATGTCACAGTAGACAAAGTACATTGAAGTTATTTGACACAAAACAAAGGAATGACTTCTAAGGAACTTACAGGAATCAGGAATATTTACAGTAAATATAGAACAGCCCTGCCTAGGGTCAGCTAATGACAGTTAAGGATTTCTCACCCTAGTCACAGTTTGTGCTATTCCTTTGAGCCCTGTGAAAGCTAGCACCAGGGGGTTCTGCTCTAGCAGACCTCATGAATAACGCAATACCACAAACCCCCTATTTCCTAGGCCTTGATAAATTCTTGCATGAATGTAACTTGGCTGTTCTTTTAAGTATCTGTGGGGAATCTACACTTGTCAGAAGAATTCACCAACTTGCTTCTAATATACAATGTAGCCTGCTATACCTGGCTGTAGAGAAGACTCGAAGTATACTTTGCTAAGCTTGCCCTGAGATTTCTATATGGTAAACTCAGTTGCCTGATTATGCTGTTCTTTTGGGCCTAGCGAAGAAGAAACATGTCTCAGGAGGATTCCCTAACTCTTTCATGGTAAACCCACCTACCTATTCACTAGGCCATTGTGTATTCCCTTGTTTGGATGAAACTCCATTACTGTCCTAGTTTATCACTCCACAAACTAGCCCTGAACTATTCTAGCTCCATTCTTTGTAATGCCTAATTAGTTTCACAGTCTCTACTAGAAGAGTTGTAGTCACAATCCCAACTGTGATGTAGTGACCATCTGACCTGTGATGTAGTGACTATACCACATGTGATGTAGTGAACATCCCACCTGAGATGCAATGACCATAACACATGTGATATAGTGACCATCCCACATGTAATGCAACAACGATCCCATCTGTGATGTAGTGACCATCCAACCAGTGATGCAGTGATCATCACACCTGAGAGGCAGTGACCATCCACCTGTGATGAATTTACAGTCCCATCTAAGATGCAGTGACAATCCCACCTGTGATGCAGTGACCATCCCACCTGAGAAATACTGACTCTTACATGAGATGCAGTGACCTTCCCACCTGAGACATAATGACCATTTCACCTGTGATATAGTGACCACTCCACCTGAGGTGTAGGGACCATCCATACTGAAGTGATTGTCCATCCCAACTGTGATTCAGTGCCCATGCCACCTGACGTGCAGTGACCATACACCTATATTGTAGTGACCATCCTACCTATGATGTTATGACATTCACATGTGATATAGTGAATATTACATCTGTGATGAAATGTCGAACCAACCTGTGGTGCAGTGAACAACCCACCTGAGGTGCAGTGACTCTCACCTGAGATGTAGTAACCATCCCACCTGAGATGCAATGACCATCACACTGAGATATAGTGACCATACCACCTATATAGTAGTCACAATCCCAACTTTGATGTAGTGACAATCTGACCTGTGATGTAGTGACCATGCCACATTTGATATAGTGATCTGTGATCTGTGAACATCAAATCTGAATTGTAGTGACTCTTACCTGAGATGCACTGACCAACACAACTCTGATGCAGTGACTATCCCACCTGAAACACAGTGACCATCCAACCTGAGATGTATTTACCATTCCACCTGTGGTATAGTAACCATCCAACCTGTGATGCTGTGAGTAAACCACCTGAGATGCGTTGACCATCCCACCTGTGATTTAGTGAAAATCCCACCTGTGATGTCGTGACTATTCCACCTCAGATGTAGTGACCATACCACCTATGTTGTAGTCACAATCCCAACTGTGATGTACTGACCATCTGACCTGTGATGTAGTGACTATGCCACATGTGAAGTAGTGACCATCCCACCTGTGATGTTGTGACCATCAAACATGATTTATAGTGACTCTCACCTGAGATTCAGTGACCAAACAAACTGTGATGCAGTGACTGTCCCACCTGAGATGCAGTGTATATCTGACTTGAGATGTATTTACCATCCCACCAGTTATGTAGTAACCATCCAACCTGTGATGCAGTGAGCAAACCACCTGAGATGCAGTGACCATCGCACCTGTGATGCAGTGAACATCCCACCTGTGATGTAGTGACTATCCGACCTGAGATGTAGTGACCATAACTTCTGAGATATAGTGACTCTTACTAGAAGTGCATTTACAATCCCACCTATTATGGAGTGACCATCCAACCTGTGAGGAGATAACCATCCCACTGAAGATGTTCTGAGCATCACACCTATGATGTAGTCTCCATCCAAATGTGGTGTAGAGACAATCCCACATGTGATATAGTGATCATCCAACCTTTTATGCAGTGACCATCTTACCTGTGATGCTGTGACCATCCTACCTGTTATGCAGTAAACATTCACTGATATGTAGAGAGTTACCAACCCAACTGTGATACAGTGACCATCCCACATGTGATGCGATGACAATCCCACCAGTGATGCAGTGAATATTCCAACTGTGATTTAGTGACCATCCCACCTATGATGCAGGGACCATTCCACATGAAATGCACTGACTATTCTAAATTTGATGCAGTGATCATTCATCCTGCAATTAAGTTAACATCCCATCTGAAATGCAGTTACCATCCAACCGGATATACAGTTAAAATTCCAACTTTTATGCAGTTACCATTCAACCTTAGATGCAGTGACCATACCATTTGTGATGTACTGGCCATCCCACCTGTGTTGTAGTGACCTATCCACCTGTGATGCAGTGACCATCTCACCTGAGATGCAGTGACAATTCCACCTCTGATGTAATGAACATTCCTCTTGAGATGTAGTGACTTCCCACATGAGATTAAGTGACAGTTCCACCTGTGATGCAATGAACACCACACTTGTGATAGAGTGACCATCCCACCAGTGATGCATTGCACATCCCACCTATGATTCAGTGACGATCCCATCTGAGATGTAGTGGCTCTTACATGATATGCAGTGTCCATCACAACTGAGATACAGTGACCACCACATATGTGATGAAGTATTTCACTTGAAATGCAGTGACCATCCCACCTGTGATGCAGTGACCATTCCTATTTGATGCAGTGACCATTCAACCTAAGATACAGTGACCATCCCATCTTTGATGTAATGACCATCCCACCTGTGATGTAATTATCATCCCAGCTGTGATGTACTGACCATTCCACCAGTGTTGCAGTGAACATCTCATCTGAGATGCTGTGACCACCACAACTGTGATTCAGTGACCATTCCAAATTTGATGCAGTATCCATTAAACTTGAGGTACAGTGATTATACCATCTGTGTTGTAGTGACCATCCCACCATGATGTAGTGACCAGACCTCATGTGATGCAGTGACCATCCCACCAGAGATGCAGTGACCATACCACCTGTGATTTAGTGAACATTCCTCCTGAGATGTTGAGACCATTCCACTTGAGATGCAGTGATGATCCCACCTGTGATGTCATCAACATCCCACCTGAGATGCAGTGACCATTCCACCTGTGATGCAGCAAACATCTTACTTGAGATGCAGTGACCATACCACATGAGATGTCGTGACTCTTACTTGAGATGTAGTGATCATGCCACTTGAGATGTATTGACCATCCCAATTGTAAATCAGTGACTATCCTCATTAGGTGCAGTGACCATTCCACATGAGATGTTTTGACCATCCTAGTTGAGATTCAGTGACCACGCCACCTGACATGTTTTGACCATTACACCTGGGTTGCTGTGATCATCCGACATATGATGCAGTGACCATCCAACATGTAATGCACAGACCATCCCACCTATGATGAAGAGACATCCCAACTGAGATATAGAGACACATACATATATGATGCATTGCCCATCCATCTGAGATACAATGTGCTCCTCACCTGTGATTTAGTGACCATCACACCTGAGGTTTAGTGACCATCCCACCTGAGCTATAATGACCATCCCACCTGAGATGTAGTAACCATCCTACCTGAGATGCAGTTACCATCCCAACTGTGATACTGTGATTAACCCACCTGAGATGCAGTGACCCTTCCAAATTTGATGCAGTGTCAATTCCACTCAGGATAGTGTAACCATCCCATCTGTGATGTATTTACCACCTCACCTGAGATGCATTGAATATCTCACGTTAGATGCAGTGACCATCCAACCAGATATGCAGTAACCATTCCACCTCAGATGCAGTGACCATACCATTTGTGATGTATTGACCATTCCACCTGTGATCTAGTGACCATTACACTTGTGATGCATTGAACATCCTACCTGAGATGCAGTGACCATTACACCTCTGATTTAATGACCATTCCCCTTGAGATGTAGTGATCATTCCCCTTGAGATGTAGTGACCATCCCACATGAGATGAAGTGACCATTCCACCTGTGATGCAAGGATCATAACACTTGTGAAACAGGGACCATCCCACCTGTGATGCAGTGATGATTCCACCTACGATACAGTGACCATCCCACCTGTGATGTAGTTATGTCCCAACTGTGATGTACTGACCATTCCACCAGTGTTGCAGTGACCTTCCTATCAGAGATGCTGTGACCACCACAACTGTGATTCAGTGACCATTCCAAATTTGATGCAGTGACCATTCCACTTGAGATACAGTGATTATACCATCTGTGTTGTAGTGACCATCCCACCGGTGATGTAGTGACCAGCCCACCTGTGATGCAGTGACCATCCCACATGAGATGCAGTGACCATACCACCTGTGATTTAGTGAACAAACCTCCTGAGATGTTGTGACTATCCCACATGAGATCCAGTGATGATCTCACCTGTGATGTCGTCAACATCCCACCTGAGATGCAGTGACCATTCCACCTGTGATGCAGAAAACATCTTACCTGGGATGCAGTGACCATCCCACATAAGATATAGTGACTCTTACTTGAGATGTAGTGACCATGCCACTTGAGATGTATTGACCATCCCAATTGTAATGCAGTGTGTATCCTTCATTAGGTGCAGTGACCATTCCATGTGAGATGTTTTGACCATCCCTGTTGAGATTCAGTGACCATGCCACCTGAGATGTTTTGACCATTATACCTGGGTTGCTGTGACCATTCCACCTGAGATGTAGTGACCTTCCCACCTGAGATGCGTTAATATTCATATCTGTGATGTACTGACTATTCCACCTTAGACACAGTGACCATCTCATCTGTGATACAGTGACCATCACAACTGTGATACAGTGACCATCTCACCTGTGATGCAATGACCATCCCACCTATGATGCAGTGACCATCCCACATGAGATGTAGTGACTCTTTCATGAGATGCAGTGTCCAACCCACCTGAGATGCAGTGACCATCCCAATTGTGATAAAGTTACTAACCCACCTGAGATGCAGTATCCCTTCCAAATTTGATGCAGTGTCAATTCCACTCAAGATACCGTGACCATCCCTTCTGTGATGTACTTACCATCTCACCTGAGATGCATTGACTATCTCACGTGAGATGCTGTGACCATCCAATCAGATATGCAATGCCCATTTCAACTTTGATGCAGTTGCCATTCTATGTCAGATGCAGTGAAAATACCATTTGTGATGTACTGACCATCCCACCTGTGATGTAGTAGCCATTCCACCTGTGATACATTCACCATCCCACCTGAGATGCAGTGAATATCTCAAGGCAGATGCAGTGACCATCCAACCAGATATGCGGTGCCCATTCCAAATTTGATACACTTACCATTCAACCTGAGCTGTAGTGACCATACCATTTGTAATGTATTGATGATTCCACCTGTGATGTAGTTACCATTCCACATGTGATGCAGTGACAAACTCACCTGAGATGCTGTGACCATTCCACCTCTGACTTAATGACCATCCCTCTTGAGATGTAGGAACCTTCCCACATGAGATTAAGTGACCATCCCACCTGTGATGCATTGCTATGCCACCTATGATTCAGTGACGATCCCATCTGAGATGTAGTGGCTCTTACATGATATGCAGTGTCCATCACATCTGAGATGCAGTGACCACCACAAATGTGATGCAGTGAGTATTTCACTTGAAATGCAGTGACCATCCCACCTGTGATGCAATGACCATTCCTATTTGATGCAGTGACCATTCGACCTGAGATAAAGTGACTATCCCATCTTTGATATAGTGACCACCCACCTGTGATGTAGTAATCATACCAGCTGTAATGTACTGACCATTCCACCAGTGTTGCAGTGACCATCCCATCTGAGACGCCATGACCACCCCTACGCTGATGCAGTGACCATTCCAAATTAGATGCAGCGACCATTCCAATTGAGATACAGTGATTATGCCATCTGTGTTTTAGTGACAATCAAAGCTGTGATGTAGTGAACATTCCACCTGTGATGCAGTGACCATTGCACCTGAGATGCAGTGACCAAACCACCTGTGATCTAGTGAACATCACTCCTGATATGTTATGACCATCCCACTTGAGATGAAGTGATGATCCGACCTATGATGTCATTAACAACCCACCTGAGATGCAGTGACCATTCCACCTGTGACGCAGCAAACATCTTACCTGAGATGCAGTGAAAATTCCACATGAGATGTAGTGACTCTTCCCTGAGATGTAGTGAACATCCCACCTGAGATGCAGTGACCATTCCTTTTCTGATTTTATGACCATCCCTCTTGAGAAGTAGTGACCATCCCACATGAGATTAAGTGATCATCCCACCTGTGATGCAATGACCGTCACACTTGTGATACAGTGACCATCCTACCTGTGATGCAGTGCCCATCCCACCTATGTTTCAGTGATGATCCCATCTGAGATGTAGTGATTCTTACATGATCTGCAGTGTCCATCCCACCTGAGATGCAGTGACCACCACAACTGTGATACAGTGACCATTCCTCATGAGATGTAGTGATTCTTATGTGAGATACAGTGTCTACACCATCAGTGATGTAGTGATCATCTCACCTGAGATGCAGTTAATATCTCACCTAGATGCAGTGACCATCCAACCCGATATGCAGTTAACATTCCAAATTTGATGCAGTTACGATTCAACCTGAATGCAGTAAATATACCATTTGTGATGTACTGACCATCCCACCTGAGATGCAGTGACCATTCCACCTCTGTTTTAATAAGTATCCCACTTGAGATATAGTGACCATCCCACATGAGATGAAGTGATCATCCTACCTGTGATCAATGCTTATTACACTTGTGATACAGTTACCATCTCACCTGTGATGCAGTGACCTTCCCACCTATGATGGAGTGACCATCCCAACTGAGATGTAGTGACTCTTACATGAGATGAGTGTCCATCCCACCTGAGATGCACTGACCATCTCAACTGTGATGCAATGACTATCCCACCTGAGATGCAGTGACCATCCAACCTGTGATGCAGTGACCATTTGAAATTTGATACAGTGACCATTCCACCTTAGATACAGTGACCATCCCATCTGTGATGCAGTGATCATCCCACATGTGATGTAGTGACTATTCCACCTCTGCTGAAGTGACCATTCCACCCAAGATGCAGTAACCATACCACCTTCGATTTAGTGAACATCCTTCCTGAGATATGACCATCCCACCTGAGATGCAGTGACCATCTGACCTAGAATGTAGTGACCCTTCCAACATTGATGCTGTTAGCATTTAACCTGAAAGCAGTAAACATACCATTTGTGGTGTACTGACCATCCCACCTGAGATGCAATGACTATTCCACCATTGATTTAATGACCATCTCACTTGAGATGTAGTGATCATCCCACATGAGGTGAAATGACCATAACACCATAACAATGACCATCCCACCTGTGATGCAGTGACCATCCCACCTATGATGCAGTAAACATCGCAACTGAGAGTAATGATTCTTACATGAGATGCACTGTCCATCCCACCTGAGATGCAGTGACCTTTCCAATTTTGATGCAATGGCCATTCTACCTGTGATGTAGTGATCATCCCACCTATGGTGTAGTGACCATTCCTTCTGTGATGCAGAGACCATCCCACCCGAGATGATGTGACCATAACACCTGTGATTTAGTGAATATCCCTCCTGAGATGTTGTGACCATCCCACCTTAGATGCAGTGACCATCCCACCTGTGATGTTGTGACCATTCAACCTGACATTCATTGACCACTCCACTTGTGATGCAGCGACCATCTAACCTGACATGCAGTGACCATCCAATTTGTGATATCATGACCATTCCACATGAGATATAGTGACTCTTACCTGAGATGTAGTGACCATACCACCTGGGATGCAGTGACCATCCCACCTGAGATGCAGTGACCATCCCACCAGGGACACAGTGACCATGCCACATGAGATGTACAGATCAGTCCACATGAGATGCAATGACAAACCCATGCGTGATGCAGTGACAATTCCAACTGGGAGGTAGTGAACATCCCACCTATGATGCAGTGAACATAAAACCTGTGATGCAGTGACCATCCCACCTAAATGCAGTGACCATGCCACCTGAGATGTAATGATCATCCAGCATTTGATGTAGTGACCATCACAACTGAGATGTAATGACTCTGATTTAATGATTATCCCACTTCAGACCTAGTGACCATCCCAAATGAGATGAAGTGAACATCCCACCTGTGATGCAATGACCATCACTCTTGTGAAACAGTGACCATCCCACCTGTGATGCAGTGACCATTCCTCCTGTGATGCAGTGACAATCCCGCCTATGATGCAGTGACCATCCCAACTGAGATGTAATGACTCTTACAAGAGTTGCCGTGTCCATCCCACCTGAGATGCAGTGACCTTTCCAACTGTGACGCAGTGAATATTTCACCTGAGATATAGTGACCATCCCACCTGTGATGGAGTGACCATTCCAAATTTGATGCAATGACCATTCTACCTGTGATGTAGTGATCATACCATTTGTGATGTAGTGACCATTCCACGTGTAATGCAATGACCATCCCACACGAGATGCAGTGACCATACCACCTGTGATTTAGTGAACATCCCACCTGAGATGTTGTGACCATCCCAACTTAGATGCAGTGACCATCCCACCTGTGATGTTGTGACCATCCCACTGAAGATTCAGTGACCATTCCACCTGGGATGCAGTGACCATCTTAACTGAGACCAACCCACCTGTGATGCTGTGACCATCCCATTTGAGAAGTAGTGACTCTTACCTGAGATGTAGTGACCATCACATCTGAGATACAGTTACCATGCCACCTGAGATGTTTTGACCATCACACCTGGGTTGCTGTGACCATGACAAGTGAGATGTAGTGACTATCCCATGTGATATGTGTTAACAATCCCACATGTGATGCACTGACTATCCCACCTTAGATGCAGTGATCATCCCATCTGTGATGCAGTGATCATCCCAACTGTGATGCAGTTAATATTCACTAGAGTTGCAGTGACCTTTCCACCTAGATATAGTGACCATGCCACCGGAAATATTGTGACCATCCCACCAGGGATGCTGTGACCATGCCACGTGAGATGAAATGAACATCCCACCTGTGATGCAGTGACCATCACACTTGAGATGAAGTGACAATCCCACCTCAGATGTAGTGACTCTTACATTATATGCAGTGTCTGTCCCACCTGAGATGTAGTGAACATCCAGTGACCATGCCACCTTTGATGTTTTGACCATCACACCTTGGTTGCTGTAACCATGCCACCTGAGATGTAGTGACCCTTCCATGTGAAATGTGTTAACAATCCCACCTGTGATGCCCTGTCTATCCCACTTTAGATGCAGTGACCATCCCACCTTTAATGCAGTGACCATTCCAACTGTGATGCAGTGACCATCCCACTGGAGATGCACTGACCATTCCACCTGACATATATTGAGCGTGCCACCTGAGATGTTGTGACCATCCATCCCACCAGGGATGCTGTGACCATGCCACCTGAGATGTAGTGATCACCCCATCTGAGATGCAATGACAATCCCACCTGTGATACAGTGACCATTCCAACTGGGATGTAGTGACCATCCCAGCTCTGATGCAGTGACCATTCCACCTGTAATGTAGTGACCATCCCTCTTGTGATGCAGTGACAATCACAACTGAGATGTAGCGAATCTTAGTGAGATGCAGTGACCTTCCCACCTGAGGTGCAGTGGCCATCCCACCTGTGATTTAGTGACCATCCCACCTGAGACGTAGTGACCATCCCACTTGGGATGAAGTGAGGATCCCACCCGTGATGCAGTGATCATTCCACATTTGATGCAGTGACCATTTATCCTGTGATGAAGTGAACATCCCACCTGAGATGCAATGACCATCCAACTTGTGATGCAGTGACCATTCCAACTTTGATACAGTTACCATTCAACCTGAGATGCAGTGACCATCCCATTTGTGATGTAGTGACTATTACACCTGAGATGCTGTGACCATCTGACCTGAGATGCTGTGACCATCCAACATCTGATTTAATGACCATCCCACCTGTGATATAGTGACCATTTCACCTGATATGTAGTGACCATCCATACTGAGGTGCATTGACCATCCCATGTATGATGTTGTGAATTTCATATGTGATATAGAGAATATTACACCTGTGATGCAGTGACCATCCCACATGTGATACAGTGAAAAACCCCCATGAAATGTAGTGATTCTCACCTGTAATGAATGACCATCCCACCTGAGAGGCAGTGACCCTCCCACTGAGATATAATGAACATCCCACCTATGATGTAGTCACAATCCCAACTGTGATGTAGTGACCATCTGACCTGTGATGTAGTGACCATTCCACCTGTGATGTAGTGACAATCACACCTGTGATGTAGTGACCATCCAAACTGTGATGCATTGAGCAAACCACTTGTGATTCTGTGAACATCCCTCCAGTGATAGAGATCATCCCACTTGTGATGTAGTGACTATACCACCTGAGATGGAGTGACCATACCATCTGAGATGAAGCGAATCTTACTTGAGATGTAGTGACAATCTGACCTATGATGCAGTGGCCATCCCACAAGTGATGCAGTGACCATCTTACATGTTTTGCAGTGAACATTTCACATGTGATTTAGTGATCATCCCAACTTAGATTTAGTGACTCTTACCTGAGTTGGTAGTGTCCATCCCACATGAGATGTAGTGACAATCCCACCTGTGATGCAGTAATCATCCCAACTGTGATGCAGTGTCCATACCACCTGACATACAGTGACAATCCACCTGTAATATAATGACCATCCTACATGTTTTGCAGTGAACATTTCACGTGTGATTTAGTGATCATCCCACCTGTGATGTAGTGACCATCCCACCTGAGATGCAGTGACATTCCCATCTGAGAGGGAGTGACAATCCCTCTTATGATTGTCACCTGTTATATAGTGAACATTCCATCTGTAATGCAGTAACCATCCCACCTGTGATATAGTGATCATCCCACCTATGATGCAGTGACAATTCAACCTAACATGCAGTGACCATCCCACCTGATATGTAGTGACCATCCCACCTATGATGTAGTGACCAAACCACCTATGATGTAATGACCATCACACCTGAGATGCAGTGATCCTCCCACCTGAGATGTAGTGACTCTTACCTGTGATGAAGTGACTATCCCAACTGAGATGTAGTGACTCTTATCTGAGATGTAGTTACCATCCCACATGAGTTGTAGTGAGAATCCAACCTGTGATGCAGTGAGCATCCCAACTGTGATCCAGTGACCAACCTCTCCTATGATGTATTGACTCTCACCTGTGATGTAGTGAACATCCCACCTGTGATGCAGTGACCATCCCACCAGAGATGTAGTGACCATCCTTCCTATGGTGTAGTGACTCTTACCTGTGATTCAGTGAACATTCCACCTGTGATGCAGTGACCATCCTAATTTTGATGCAGTGACCATCCTACCTGAGATGTAGTGACCATCCCAACTATGATACAGTGACTATTCAACATGTGATGCTGTGACCATTACACCTGAAATGTTATGACCATCCCACCTTAGATGCAGTCACCATTCCACCTATGATGCATTGACAATCTTACCTGAGAAGCAGTGACTATTCACTGGGATTCAGTGATCAACCCTCATGAGATATTGTGACCATCCCACCTGACATGCAGTGACAATGCCACCTGAGATGTGGTGACCATCCCAAGTAAGATACAGTGACCATCCCTAGAGAGATGCAGTGACCATCCCACATATGATGTAGTGACCACCCCACTTGTGATGTATTGACCATCCTACCTGAGATGTAGTAACCATACTAACTGAGATGCAGTGACCATCCCACCTATGATACCATGACCATTCCATCTGTGGTGCTGTGATCATCCCACCTGAGATATGATGACTCTTACCTGAGATGCAGTGACCATCCCACTGAATTGTAGTGAAAATCCCTCATGAGATATATTGACTATTCCACCTGGTATGCAGTGACCATCCCACATGTGATGTAGTGACCATACTGCCTGTTATGCAGTGACTATCCCACCTTAGATGCAGTGACCATCCCACCTGTGGTTCTATGAACATCCCAACTGAAATACATTGACCATCCAACCTAGGATACAATTACCATTCCAAATGTGATGTAGTGACCATTCCACCTGTGATGTAGTGACTATCCCACCAGTGATTCAGTTACTATCCAACCTGAGCTATTATGACTCTTATCTGAGATGCAGTGACCATCCAACGTGACATGTAGTGACCATCCCATCTGATATGCAGTGACAATACCACCTGAGATGTAGTGATTATTCAACCAGTGCTATAGTGACTATCCCATCTGTGATGTAATGACTATCAATGATGAGGTGCAGTGATCATCCCACCTGTGATGCAGTGACCGTCACTCCTGAGATGCAATGACCATCCCAACTGTGAGGCAGTGACTTTCCCACCTGAAATGTAGTGGCCATCCCACATGAGATGCAGTGACCATTCTAGCTGGGATGCAGTGACCATCCCACCTGAGAGTTTGTGACCATTCCAGCAATGATGTAGTGACCATTCCACCTGTGATGGAGTGATTATTCCACCTGTGATTTTGTGATTTTCCCACCTATGATATAATGACAATCCCAGCTGAGGTTCAGTGATCATACTACCTGTGATGTAGTGACCATCCCACATGAGATGCAGAAACTATATCATATAAGATGTAATGACCATGCCACCTGGAATATAGTGACCAACCTAGTGTGATTCAGTGTCTATCCCACCTGACATGCTGTGACCACACCACCTGTGATGCACTGGCCATCCCAACTGTGATGCAATGGCCATCCAACCTGAGATTTAGTGAACATTCCACCTGAGATGTAGTGACCATCCATTCTGAGGTGCAGTGCCCATCTGACCTATGATGGAGTTAATCTCACCTTTGATATAGTGACATTCAACCTGTGATGCAGTGGTCATCCTACCTGTGATTCAGTGACCAAACCATGTGAGATACAATGACCATCCCACATGTGATGCAGTGACTATACTACCTGAGATGCAGTGACCATCCCACATGAGATGCATTGACAAACTCACATGTGATGTAGTGACCACCCCATCTGTTATATAGTCACCATACCACCTGTGATACAGTGACCATCCTAACTGTGACGCAGTGACCAAACACCTGTGATGAAGTGACCATCCCACCAGAGATGCAGTGACAATCCAACCTGTGATGCATTCACAACACCAACATTGTTGTAGTGACCATCCCACCTGTTGTTTAGTGACTATTCCACCTGTGATACAGTGATTATTCCACCTGTGACGTGACTATACAACCTGTGAAATAATGACCATCCCACATGAGATATTGCCACCATCCCACCTGAACTGCAATGACCATCCCACCTGTGATACAATGACCAAACCACCTGTTATGTAATGACTGAAATATAGTGACCATTCCACATGTGATATAGTATCCATTCCACCTGTGATGTATTGACCATACCACCAGTGATGCTGTTACCATCCCACCTGAGATACAGTGACCATCTACTAGTGATTTAGTGACCATCCAACCTGTGATGCAGTGACCTTCCCACCTGAGTTATAGTGACTCTTACCTGACATGCAGTGACCATCCCACATGACATGTAGTGACCATCCCACCTGATATGCAGTGACTATCTCATGTGAGACATAGTGATTATTCAACCAGTGCTCTAGTGACTATCTCATCTTTGATGTAATGATCATTCCAGAGGAGGTGCATCTCACCTCTTATGCAGTGACTATCCCACTTGAGATGTAGTTACTCTCACCTGTGATACAGTGACCATCCCACCTGAAATGTAGTGACCCTCAAACCTGAGATGCTATGTCCATCCCTGAGATGTATTGGCAATCCCACCAGAAATGTAGTGGCCATTCCACCTATGTTGTAGTGACCATCACACCTGTTATGCAGTGATTATTCCACTTGTGATGTTGTGAATATCCCACCTGTAATGTAATGACCATCCCAGCTGAGGTGCAGTGATCATTCCACCTGTAATGTAGTGATTATCACAACTGAGATGCAGTGACTATCCCACATGAGATGCAGTGACCATCCGACCTGAGATGTACTGGCCATCCCACCTGTGATGGAATGATCATCCCACCTGTTATGCAATGACTATACCACCTGTCATTCAGTGTCTTCCCACATATGAAGCAACAATCATCTCATCTGGATGTAGTGACCATACCAACTGTGATGTAGTGACAATTCCACCTGTGATGCAGCGATTATTCCAACTGTGATCTAGTGACTATCCAACCTGTGATACAATGACCATCCCACATGATGTGCAGTGACCATCCCAACTGTGATGCAGTGACCATCCCAGCTGTGATTTAATGATCATCACATCTGAGGTGTAGTGACCATTCCACCTGTGATGCACTGATTATACCACCTTTGATGCTGTGACCATCCCTCCTGTGATGCTATGGACATCCCAACTGAAATACAGTGACAATCCAACCTGAAATGCAGTTACCATTCCACATGTGATGTAGTGACCATTCCACTTGTGATGTAGTGACCATAACACCTGTGATGCAGTTATGATCCCACCTGAGATGCAGTGACCATCTACCTGTGATGTAGTGACCATCCAACCTGTGATGCAGTAACCATCCCACCTGAGATATAGTGACTCTTACCTGAGATGCAGTGACTATCCCACATGACATGTAGTGACCATCCCACCTGATATGCAATGACCACTCCACCTTAGATATATTGATTTTTCAACCAGTGCTGTAGTGACTATCCAACCTGTGATGTAACGACCATCCAAGATAAGGTCCAGTGATCATCCCTCCTGTGATGCAATGACCATCCCACCTGAGATATAGTGACTCTCACCTGAGATACAGTAACCATCCTACCTGAGATGTAGTGACCATCCCTCCTGAGATGCAATGACAATCCTAACTGTGATTCAGTGACTACCCGACAAGCGATGCAGTGGCAATCCAACATGAGATGTAGTAGCCATCACACCTGAGATGCTGTGACAATCCACCTATTTTGTAGTGACCATACCACCTGTGATGCAGTGAATATTTCACCTGTGAAGTAATAACCATCCCACCTGTGATGTAATGACTATCCCAATAGAGATGCAGTTACTATCCCACATGATACACAGTAACCATCCCACATGATACACAGTAACCTGACATGTAGTGGTTATCCCACCTGTGATGCAGTGACCATTCCATCTGGGATGTAGTGGCCATCCCAAGTGTGAAGCAGAGATCTTACAAGCTGTGATGCAGTGACCATCTAACCTGTGATGTAGTGACTCTCACCTGAGACGCAGGGACCATCCCACCTGAGATTTAGTCACCATCCCTCCTGAGAAGCAATGATCATTCCAACCTGATATGCAGTGACCATCCCACCTGAAATGTAGTGGCCATCCCACCTGAGATGCAGTGACCATGTTACCTGGGATTTAGTGAACATCCCTAGTGATATGCTGTGACTATCCCACCTGTGATGCAGTGACTATCCCACCTGAGATGCATTGACCATGCCACCTGTGATGCAGTGACCATTCCACCTGTAATGCAGTTGACCATCCCACCTGAGTTTTGGAGACTCTTACATGAAATGCAGTGTCCAGCACACCTGAGATATACTGATCATCGCTCCTGAGATGCAGTGACTATCTTACCAGAGATGCAGTGACCATCCCACAAGGGATGCAGTGATCATCACACCAGAGATGTAGCGACTCTTACCTGAGATGCAGTGACCATTCCAACTGAGATGTAGTGACCATAGCAACTGTGTTACAGTTACTAGTCCACAACAGCTGCAGTGACCATTCCACCAGTGATGCAGTGACCATTCCACCTGAGATTTAGTGACCATCCCACCTGAGATGCATTGACCAACTGTGAAGAAGTGACTATCCCACATAAGATGCAGTGTCCATCCCATCTGAGATGTAGTGACTATACCACCTGAGATGTTGTGACCATCCCACCTGGGATGCTGTGACCAAGCCACCTGAGATGTAGTGTCAATTCCACATGAGATGCAATGACATTCCCACCTGTGAAGCAGTATCGCCACTGAGATGTATTGACTATCCCACCTGAGATGCAGTGACCATGCCACCTGTGATGCAGTGATTATCCCACTTATGATACAGTGACCATTCTACTTATGATGCAGTGACCATCTTCCTGAGATGCAGTAATCATCCCACCTGTGATGCATTGACCATTCCAACTGTGATGCAAAGACCATTCCACCAGCCATGCAGTGACCATCCAATCTGTGATGTTGTGACCATACTGCCTGTTATGTAGTGAAAATCCCACCTGTGATGCAGTGATCATACCACCTGTGAAGTTGTGACCAACTCACCTGAGATGTAGTGACCATCATACCTAAGATGCAGTGGCCATCCCATATATGGTATAGTGACCATCCAACCTGAGATGTAGTGACTGATCCACCTAAGATGTAGTCACCATTCCACCTGAGATGCTCTGACCATAGCACCTGTGATGCAGTATACATCCCACCTGAGATATAGCGACCATCCCACCTGAAATGTAGAACTCTTATATGAGATGCAGTGTCCACTCCATCTGAGATGAAGTGACCATCACACCTGAGATGTAGTGCCCATCCCACCAGAGATGCACTGAACATGCCAACAGAGATACAGTGACTATCCTACATGAGATGCAGTGATCATCCCACCTAAGATGTAGTGCCAATCCCACCTGAGATGCAGTGACCATGTCAACTATGATGCAATGACTGTCCCACATGACATGCTGTGACAATCCCATCTGAGATGTAGTGAACATCCCACCTGAGATGTAGTGAGTATACCACATTAGATTTTGTGATTATCACACCTCAGATGCTCTGACCAGGTCACCTGATTTGTAATGACCATTACAAATAATATGTGATAAGAATCTCACCTGTGATGCATTGATTATCCCACCTGAGATACAGTGACCATTCCATGTGAGATTCAGTGACCATTCCACCTGTGATGTAGTGACCCTCCCACATGAGATGCAGTTAGTATCCCAACTGTGATGCAGTGAGTATCCCAGATGAGATGCAGTGTCCATCCAACCTAAGATGTAGTGACCATAGCCACCTGGGATGTTGTGACCTTCCCACCTGAGATGCTGTGTCCAAGGCATCTGAGATGTAGTGTCTATTACACATGAGATGCAATGACAATCCCATCTCTGATGCAGTGACCATTCCACCTATGATGCAGTGACCATCCAATCTGTGAAGAAGTGTGAAGTAGTACATCTTTTATGTAGCGACAATTCCACCTTTGATGCAGTGACCATACCACCTAAGATGCAGTGACCATCCCACCTATGAATTTGTGACAAACCCACCTGAGATGTAGTGACCATCCCACATCAGATGTTAGTGTCCACACCACCTGACATATAGTGACCATACTACCTTAGATGCAGTGACCATTCCACCTGTGATGTTGTGACCATCACACCTGTGATGCAGTGACCATCCCACCTGAGATGCATGACCATCCAATCTGTGATGTATTGATCATATCACCTGTGATGTAGTGACCATCCTACCTGTGATGCAGTGCACTTCCTACCTGTGATACAGTGACCATCTAGCTGTGATGTATTGACTCTTATATGAGATGCAGTGTCCATCCCACCTGATATATAGTTTCTGTACCTCCTGAGATTCAGTGACCATTCCACCTGGAATGTAGTTACCATTCCACCTGAGATGTATTGACTCTTGCCTTAGGTGAAGTGACCATCCCTTCTGGGATATAGTGACCAACCCATGTGCAATGACAATCCCACCTGTTATGCACTGTCTCTCCCACCTGAGATTCAGTGACCATCCTACCTGTGATGCACTGAGCATTACAACTTTGATACAGTGACATTACCACTTTAGAAGCAGTGACCATCCCATATGTGATTTAGTGACAATCCCACTTGTGATGCAGTGGCCATACTGCTTGTGATGTAATTACCATCTCATCTGTGATGTTGTGATCATTCTACCTTTGATGTAGTGACCATTCCACCTGCGATGTAGTGACCATCACACCTGTGGTGCAATGACCATTCCACTGAAGATGAAGTGACCAACCTATCTAGGATGTAGTGATCATTCCACCTGTGATACAGTGACCATCCCATGTTGGATTCAGTGACCATCCCACCTGTGATGCAGTGACTATCCCACCTGTGATTCAGTGACCATAACACCTGAGATGCAGTAACCATTCCACCTGTGATGCAGTGACCATTCCACCTGTGATGCAGTGACCATTCCACCTGTGATGCAGTGCCCATCTTATCTGAGATACAGTGACCATCCTACCTGGGATGCAGTGACCATTCCACCTGAAATGTAGTGATCATCCCACCTGAGATGCAGTGACCATTCTACCTGTGATGCAGTGACCATGTTATCTGAGATGCAGTGACCATCCCACCTGGGTTGCCGTGTCTATCTTACATGTAGTGACTCTTACCTGAGATGCAGTGATGATCCCACCTAAGATGTAGTGACCAACTCACCTGTGATAAAGTGACCATCCCACATTAGATGCAGTGACCATCCCAACAGTGATGTAGTGACCATTTCACCTGAGATATAGTGACCATCCTACATGAGATGCAGTGACCATCTCAACTGTGATGCAGTGACCATCCCACCTGAGATGTAGTGACTCTTACATGAGATGCATTGTCTATCCCACCTGAGATGTAGTGACTATCCCAACTGTGATGCAGGGACTCTCCCAAATGAGAAGCAATGAGTTAGGATCTTTTTGAATTTTGCATTTTCTTTGATTGTTGTGTCCATGTTCCCTATGGTATCTTCTGCACCTGAGATTCTCTCTTCCATCTCTTATATTCTGTTGCTGAAACTCACATCTATGGTTCTTGATTTCTTTCCTAGGGTTTCTATCTCCAGAGTTTTCTTCCTTTCATTTTTTTTTATTGTTTCTACTTCCATTTTCAGATCCTTAATCGTTGTGTTCAATTCCATCCCCTCTTTGGTTGTGTTTTCCTGTAATTCTTTAAAGGATTTTTGTGTTTCTTCTACCTGTTTAGCAGTGTTTTCCTGTAATTTTTAAGGGATTTTTGTGTTTCTTCTAGCTGTTTAGCAGTGTTTTCCTATAATTCTTTAAGGGATTTTTTGTGTTTCTTCTACCTGTTTAACAGTGTTTGCCTGTAGTTCTTTAAGGGCTTCTACCTGTTTAGCAGTGTTCTCCTGTATTTTTCTGAGTGAGTTATTAATGTCCTTCTTCAAATCTTCTACCACCATCATGAGATATGACTTTGAATCTGTGTCTTGCTTTTCAGGTGTGTTGGGGTATCCAGGACTCACTGTGGTGGGCATGCTGTGTTCTGGTGATGCCCAGTGTTCTTGGTTTCTGTTAGTAAGATTCTTACATTTGCATTTCACCACATGGAAATCTCTGGTGATAATGTTCAAGCTGTCTCTGGCTAGAGTTTGATCCTCCTGTGATTCTGTTAGCCTCTGTCAGTGCTCCTGGGAATTCAACTCCCACTTTAATCTCAGTGGTTAGAGCATTCTCTGCAGGTAAGCTCTCCTCTTGCAGGGCAGGTGTCCAGAAATCTGGAGCTCTGATCCACCTTCTGAGTCCTGGGGTCAGAGCCCTCTATGTAGGCCGACTCTCCTCTGCTAAGGAAGGTGCCCAGGGATCAGAGTCTCTGCTCTGCCTCTCGTGATCCAAAGGTGATACCGAGGTCCTGAGATACGGAGGTGATCAGGGTACCTGCGGCGTGGAGAGTTCTCCAGAGCTCAGTGGCCTCTGCTGGGGTTCAGAAGAGAGATGGCAGGGGTGGCCCCAACTAGACCAGAACCCAACCTCTGGGGGAGCAGGGTTCCTTTGGCACAAGCCCCCCTCGATTCTCTGGAGTTGATGCTGTGTTCCACTCACCCATGATCCTGAGGTCCTGCTGCATGGAAAGTCCTCTGGAGCAATCAGCAGCCTCCACTGGGGTTCAGAAGAGAGATGGTGGTGGTGGCCCTGACCAGACTGGAACCCAGCTTATGCGTATCTCTTCTTTAAGTAGCTGTTTCAGTAATCCTAAGATCACTTGGAGAGTCCTCTAGGGGCTGTGGGGGTGTCTGCTGACTCTGCGCCCAAGGTGACCCTGTGCTGGCGCTGACCGGAAGGGACTAGTGCCCCTGATCAGGCCGGATTTCTGCTTCCCTAATGCTGTCTCAGGTCCTGTGCGGGATTGGAATGGAACCAAAGTTGTGTGCTGCTCACCAGTGATCATAAGATCGTGTGGAGAGTCCTCTAGGGGCCGTGGGGTTGTCTGCTGCCTCTGCGCCCAAGGCGACCCGATGCTGTAGTGACCATCCCTAGTGAGATGCTGTGACCAACTCACCTGTGATGCAGTGACTATCTCCCCTGATAAGCAGTGAGCATCCCACCTGTGATGCTATGACCAAACTGTAATAAGTGACCATTCTACCTGAGATGCAGTGACCATCCTACATGTGATGTAGTGATCATGCTACCTGTGATGTAGTGACTATCCCACCTGTGATGTAGTGACAATCCAACCTGTGATGCAGTGAACATCACATGTGAAATGCAGTGACCATCCACCTGTGATGTAGTAACTGTGATGCAGTTACTATCCCACCTGAAATGCAGTGACCATTCCACCTAAGATGTAGTGACAATCCTACTTGTGATGCAGTGATTATTCCACCTGTTATATAGTGACTATCCCACCTGCTATGTAGTGCTCATCCCAGCTGAGGTGCAATGATCTTCCCACCTGTGATGCAGTGACTATCCCACCTGAGATGTAGTGACATTCCTACCTGAGATGTAGTGATCATCCCTCCTGAGATTCAATGACCATTTCAACTGTGATGCATTGACTATAGAACATAAGATGCAGTGAACATCCTACCATAGATGTACTGACCATCCCAGTTGTGATGCAGTGACTATCTCACATCAGATGCAGTGACCATCCCACCTGAGATGCTATGAACATCCCAACTGTAAGTCACCATCCCAACTGAGATGCAGTGACCATCCCACATGTGATGTTTTGACCATCTAAACTGACATGCAGTGACCATACACATGTGATGCAGTAACCATCCTACCTGAGATATACTGACAATCCCAACTGAAATGTAGTGACCATACCATCTGAGATGCTGTTATCATCCCACCTGTTATGAAGTCATCATCCCATCTGTGATGCAGTGATTATCCCAACTGTAATAAAATGAGTATACCACATGAGGTACAGTGACAATGCCAACTGTGATGCAGTGACCATCCCACCTGAGATGCAGTGACCTGTGTGGTAGTGACCATCCCACCTGTGATGTAGTGAAAATCCAACCTGTGATGTAAAAGGGTTTATTTGGCTTACACTTCCATACTGCTGTTGATCACCAAAGGAAGTCAGGACTGGAACTCAAGCATGTCAGGAAGCAGGAGATGATGCAGAGGCCATGAAGGGGTGTTCTTTACTGGCTTGCCTCCCCTGGCTTGCTCAGACTGCTCTCTTATAGAACCCGAGACTACCAGCCCAGAGATGGTACCACCCACAAGAGGCCTCTCCCCCTTGATCACTAATTGAGAAAATGCCCCACAGCTGGATCTCATGGGGGCATTTCCCCAAATATTGCTCCTTTCTCTGTGATGACTCCAGCTGTGTCAAGTTGACACAAAACTAGCCAGTACAACCATCCCATCTGAGATGCAGTGATCATTCCACCTGTGATGCAGTGACCATCCCACCTGAGTTGTAGTGACCAATCCATTTACACTGTAGTGACAATCCCAAATGTGAGGCAGTGATTATCCCACCTGTCATGTAGTGACTATCCCACCTGTGATGTAGTGACCCTCCCAGCTGTATGGCTCTGACAATCAGACCTGTGATGCAGTAACTATCCCAACTGTGATGTAGTGACCATCCCAGCTAAGATGCAGTGACCATGCCACCTGAGATATAGTGACCATCCCTAGTGATATGCAGTGACCACTCCACATGTGATGCAATGACTATCCCACTGAAATGAAATGACCATCCCACCTCTGATACACTGACCATACCAACTGTGATGTAGTGACCATCCCACCTGAGATGCAATTACCATCCCACGTGTGATCAAGTGATGATCCAACATGAGATTTAGTGGCAATCCCACCTGAGATGGAGTGACAATGCCACATTGGATGTAGCGACCATCCCTAGTGAGATGCTGTGACCATCTCACCTGTGATGCAGTGAGTATACCTCCTGAGATGCAGTCACCATCCCACCTGTGATCCACAGACCATCCCAACTGTGATGCAGTGACCAACCCACCTGAAATACAGTGACCTTTCCACCTGTGGTGCAGTGATTATTCCACATGTGATGTAGTGACTATCCCAACTGTGATATAATGATCATCCCAGCTGAGGTGCAGTGATCATCCCATCTGTGATGTAGTGACTATCCCACCTGAGATATAGTGATTTCTCACCTGAGATGCAATGACCTTCCCACCTGAGATGTAGTGTCCATTCCATCTGAGATGTAGTGGTCATCCCACCAGAGATGCAATGACCATCCTACATGTCAGGTAGTGACCATCCCAACTTTGATGCAGTGACCATCCCACCTGTGATGCAATGACTATCCAACATGAGACATATTGACCATCACACATATGATGTAGTCTCCATCCTGATTGTGATGTAGTGACAATCTTACCTGTGAAGTAGAGACAATCACACATGTAATGTAGAAAACATACCACCCGTGATGCAGTGACCATTCCACCTGAGATGTAGTGAACATCCCACCTATGATATAGTGACCATTATACCTGTGATGTACTGACAATTGCACCTGTGATGCAGTGACTATTCCACCTGAGATGTACTGACCATCCCACCTGAGATGCAGTGACCATCCAACCTGTGATGCTATGACCATCCCACTTTTGATGCATTTACAATCTCACCTGTGATGCAGTGACAATTACAATTTTTATGCAGTGACCATCCCACCTGTGATGCAGTAACCATCCCACTAGTGATGCAGTGACCATCCCACCTGTGAAGCAGTGACCATCCCACCTGTGAAGCAGTGACCATCCCAATTGAGATGTAGTGACCACCCTAGCTGTGAAACAGTGACTATCCCACATGAGCTGCATTGACTATTCCAGCAGTGATGTAGTGACTATTCCAACTGAGATGTAGAGACCATCCCACATGAGATGCAAGGACCATCCCAACTGTGAAGCAGTGACTATCCCACATGATATGCAGTGTCCATCCAACCTGAGATGTTGCGACCCTGCCAACTGAGATGTTGTGACCATCCCACCTGGGATGCTGTGACAAAGCCACCTAAGATTTAGTGTAGATCCCATGTGAGATGCGATAACAATCATACCTGTGATGCAGTGACTATTCCCCCTGAGATGTAGTGACCATCCCACCTGAGATGCAGTGACCATCCCAGCTGTGATGAAGTGACCATCCCACTTGTGAATCAGTGACCATTCCACCTGTGATATAGTGACCATCTTTCCTGAGATGAAGTGGCCATCCCACCAGTGATTTAGTGAACATCCTACCTGTGATACAGTGACTGTCCCATCTGAGATGTCATGAAAATCCTACCTGTGATTTAGTGACCATCCCTCCTGAGATGTAGTGACCATCGCACCTGAAATGCAGTGATCATCCCTCCTCTGATGCAGTGACCATTCCGCCAGTGATGCAGTGACCATCCCATCTGTGATGCAGTGACCAACCAACCTGAGCTATGGTGACTCTTACCTGAGATGCAGTGACAATCCCATGTGAGATGTAGTGGCCATCCCCCCTGAGATGTTTTGAATATCCAACCTGGGATGCTGTCACCATGCCAACTGAGATGTAGTGTTCATATTACCTGCGATGCAGTGACAATCCTACCTGTGAAGAAGTGACCATATCATATGTGAAGTTGTGACCCATCCACCTGAGTTGTAGTGACCATCCTACCTAAGATGCAGTGACCATCCCACCTTTGATGTAGTGACTGTCCCACCTGAGATGTAGTGACTACCCCACCCTAGATGTAGTCACCATCCCACCTGAGATGCAATGACAATCCCACCTGTGATGCAGTGACTATCACAACTGAGATGGAGTGACTACCCCACCTGGGAAGCAGTGACCATTCCACTTGAGATGTAGTGACTCTTACATGAGATGCAGTGACCAACCCACCTGTGATTTAGTGACCATACCCCCTGAGATGCAGTGAACATCCCACCTTTGATGTAGTGACTATCCCACATTTGATGTAGTGATTATCCCACCTGAGATGTAGTGACTGCTGCACCCAGGATGTAGTCACCATCCCACCTGAGCTGCTGTGAACATCACACCAGTGATGCAGTGAATATCCCACCTGAGATATAGCAACAATCCCACCTGAGATATAATGACTCTTACATGAGATGAAGTGTTCATCCTACCTGAGATGAAGTGACCATACCACCTGAGATGTAGTGCCAGTCCCACCTGAGATGCAGTGACCATGTCAACTGTGATGCAGTGATTATCCATCATGAGATGCAGTGACTATCCCACCTAAAATGCAATGCCCATCCCACCCGAGATGCAGTGACCATGTCAATTATGATGTCAGTCCCACCTGACATGCAGTGACAATCCTGCCTGAGATGTAGTGACCATCCCACCTGAGATGCCGCGAGCATGCTACCTTAGATGTTGTGACTATCCATCGTGAGATGCTGTGACCTGGCCTCCTGACATGTAGTGCCCATTACTCATGATATGCGATGACAATCCCATCTGTGAAGCACTGAGTATCCCACCTGAGATGCAGTGACCATACCATCTGTGATGTAGTGACAATCTCACTTGTGATGTAGTTTCCATCCCAGCAGAGATGCAGTGACCTTCCCAACTGTGATGCAGTGACCAACCCACATGAGATGCAGTGTCCATCCCATCTGAGATGTAGTGACCATCAGACCTTGGATGCTGTGACCAAGCCACCTTAGATATATTGTCCATCTCACGGAGGATGCAAGGACAATACCACCTGTGATGCAGTGCTATCCCACCTGAGATGTAGTGACAATCACACCTGAGATGCAGCGACCATCCCACCTGTAATACAGTGACCATCCTACTTGTTATGCACTTACCAACTCACCAGAGATACAGTAACAATTACAACTTTTTTGCAACGACCATTCCACTTGAGATGCAGTGACCATACCACCTGTGAAGTTGTGACCAACCCACCTGAGATGTAGTAACCATCCCATCTTTGATGCAGTGACCCTCCCACCTGATATGTAGTCATCATCCCACCTGAGATGTAGTCACCATCCCACCTGAGATGCTGTGACCATCGCACCTGTGATGCAGTGATCATCCCACCTGAGATATAGCGACCATCCCACCTGAGATGTAATGACTCTTACATGAGATGCAATGTCCATCCCACCTGAGATGTAGTGATCATCCAACCTAAGATGTAATGCCCATCCCACCTGAGATGCACTGAGCCTGCGAACAGTGATGCAGTGACTATCCCACATGACATGCAGTGACAATCCCACCTGAGATGCTGTGAGTATGCCATCACACCTGGGATGCTCTGACAAGGCCACCTGAATTGTAATGACAATGTTACCTGTGATGCAAGTGACCATCACACCTGAGATGAAGTGACCATACACCCGTGATGTAGTTGAAGTGACCATACACCCGTGATGTAGTGACCTCCCACCTGAGATGCAGTGACTATACTACCTGAGATGTAGTGACCATAACAACTGAGATGCAGTTATTATACCACCTGTTATGCTGTGACCATCCCCTCTTGTGATGCAGTTAACATCACACCTGAGATGTAGTGACCATCCCTCCTATGATGTATTCACCATCCCAACTGTGATATAGGTACCAACTGACCTTGATGTAGTAACCATTCCACCTGTGATGTAGTAAACATCCCACCAGTGATGCAGTGACCATTCAATTGGAGATGCAGTGACCATCCCACCTGTGATGCAGTGAACATTCCACCTGGGATGCAGTGACCATCCCACCTGAGAGGCAATGACCAATTCACCTGAGATACTGTGACCATCCCAAGTGAGATGTAGTTACCATTCCACCTATGATGTAGTGGCCATCACACCTGTGTTGTATTAACCATCCCACCTGTGATGCAGTATCCATCCCTACTGTGATGCAGTGACCATCCCAATTGTGGTGTAGTTACCATGCAACCTGAGATGCAGTGACCATCCCACCTGTTATGAAATTACCATCAGACCTGTGATTCAATGACCATCCCAACTGTGATAGAATGACTATAACACATGAGGTGCAGTGACCATCTCACCTGTGATGTAGTAACCATGCAACGTGTGATGCATTTACCATTCATTCATCCTGAGATTCATTGACAATCCCACCTGTGATGCAGTGACCATCCCACCTGAGATGTAGTGACCATCTCACCTATGATGTAGTCACCATCCCAACTGTGTTATAATGACCATCTGATCTGTGATGCAGTGACCATCCCAATTGTGATACAGTGAGTATTCCCCCTGTGAGGCAGTGACAATTCCACCTGAGATGCAGTGACCATTCAACCAGAGATGCAGTGACCACCCCACCTGTGATACAGTGAGCATTAAACCTAAGATTCAGTGACCATTTCAACTGAGATGTAGTGACCATCCCTCCTCTAATGTAGTGGTGATCCCAACTGGGATGCAGTGACCATCTCACCTGAGATGCAGTGACCATCCCAATTGTTACGAAGTGACCATCCCACATGTGATTCATTGACTATCCCAACTGTTAAAAAGTGAGTATACCACATGAGGTGCAGTGCCCTTTCTAGCTGTGATGTAGAGACAATCACACATGAGATGTAGTGACCATCCCACCTGTATTGCAGTAATCATCCCATGTGTAATGCAGTGACTATCCCACCTGAGATGTTGTGACTCTTACATACAATGCAGTGTCCATCCCACTTGAGATGTATTGACCATTCTTTCTGAGATGCATTGACCATTCCACCTGTGATGCAATGACCATCTCACATGTGATGTAGTGAACAACCCAGCTGTGATGCTGTGAATCTCCCACATTAGATGCAGTGACCTTCCAACCTGAGATGTTGTGACCATCCCAGTTGAGATGCAGTGACCATGCCACCTGAGATATTTTGACCATCCCACCTGAGTTGCAGTGACCATTCCACCTGTGATGCAGTGACCATTCCCACTTTGATGCAATGACCATTCCACTTGTGATGCAGTGACCATCACACCTGAGATGTAGTGACTCTTACATTAGACACAGGGAACATTCCATCTGTGATGTAGTGACCATCCCACCTGTGATGTAATGAACATTCCACCGTTGAAGAATTGACTATCTCACCTGAGATGCAGTGATCATCCCACCTGTGATTTAGGGATCATCTCTCCTGGGATGTAGTGACCATCCTAGCAGTGATGTAATGACCATCCCACCTGTGATGTAGTGACCATTCCACCTGTGATGAATTGAATATCCCACCTGAGACGCAGTGACCATTTCACCGTGGTTCAGTGACCATTCCAACTGTGATGCAGTGACCATTCAGGTGTGATATGACATTTACCTGAGATGCAGTGACCATCGCATCAGAGATGTAGTGACTCTGACATGAGATGCAGTGTCCTTCCCACCTGAGATGTAGTGACATTCCCTCCTGAGATGCAGTGACCATTCCAACTGTGATGCAGTGACCATCTTACCAGAAATGCAGTGTCAATCCTACTTGGAATGCAGTGACCATCCCACCTGAGAATTAGTGACTCTTACCTTAGATGTAGTGACCATCCCACTTGAGATGTAGTGACCATCCCAACTGTGATACAGTGAATCAGTCATATGAGATGCAGTTACCATGCCACCAGAGATGTAGTGACCTTCCCACCTGG
>NW_018394013.1:45973-50222 GCF_900095145.1 Mus pahari | reverse complement strand
TCCCCGGCAGTGCACCGGAGCAAAGATGGCTCGCCTTCCGGTTNAGACCTGGGAGACCGCTTCTGGGTNGACACCAAGCCTTAGTACTGCTCTCGGGCGCACTCCCCTCCTCGGGTGAGGAAAGGCGCTTAATGCCAGGCAGACACCCCTCCTGGGTCGGGGAGGAAAGGTCAATAAAAACTATTTATTAGTGAAATTGGTCTGATCTTCTCTTTTATTTCTTGGATCTTTATGTAGTTTAGGTGTCATAGTACTTGTAGCTTCATAGAATGAATTAGGTAGTGTTCTTCCCGTTTCTATTTTATGGAATATTTTGAAGAGCTCTGGTATTAGCTCTTCTTTGAAGGTCTGACATAATTCTGCATTAAAGCCATTTGGCCCTGGGCTCTTTCTGGTTAGGAGGATTTTAATGAGATTTTTTTTTCTATGTCTTTATGGGATATGTGCCTGTCTAGATAGTTTAACAGCTCTTAATTTAACTTTTGTACTTGAGTATCTGTCTAGAAAATCCTCCATTTCATCTTGATTTTCCAGTTTTGTTGAGAATAGGCTTTTGTAGTAGGATCTAATGATCTTTTGTAATTTTCTAAATTTCTCTTGTTCTGTCTCTCTTTTCCTGTCTGATTTTGTTTATTTAGATACTGCCTCTGGGCACTTTTGTGAGTTTGGCTAAGCGTTTATCTATCTTGTTGATACTCTCAAAGAACTAGCTTTTGGTTTTGCTGATTCATTATATAGTTCTCTTTGTTTTTATTTGGCTGATTTCTGACACGTTTGACTATTTCATGTTCTCTACTCCTCTTGGGTGTGTTAGCTTCTTTTTGTTCTAGAGAGCTCAAGTGTGAGGTTAAGTTGCTAGTGTAGAATGTCTAGAAATTTTACGAGGACTCTCAGTTTTATGAATTTTCCTCTTAACACTGCTTTCATTATTTCCCATAAGTTTTGGTATGCTGTATCATTCTTTTCATTGCACTCTAGGAAATTTTGAATTTCTTTTTTTCTTCCCTGACCAAGCTATCACGGAATAGAGAGTTGTTAAGTTTCCACATTTATATAGGTTTTCTGTTGTTTTTGGTGTTATTGGAGGCCAGCCTTAGGCCATGGTGATCTGATAGGATGTAAGGGATTATTTTGATTTTCTTCTATTGGTTGAGGCCTGTTTTGAGAACCATTATATGATCAATTTGGAGAAGGCAACATGAGGTGCTGAGAAGAGGGTATATTCTTTGGTTTTAGATTGAAGTGTTCTGTAGATACCTGTTAAATCCACTTGGTTTATAACCTCTATTAGTTTTACCATGCCACTTTTTAGTTTCTGTTTCAATGACCTGTCCATTAGTGCATGTGGAGTTTTGAAGTTCCCCACTATTATTGTGTGGGGTTCAATGTATGGGTTTTTTTGGGGGGGTGGGGTTGTAGTCTTTAGTAAAGTTTCCTTTATGAATGTTGGTGCCCTTGTATTTGGGGCATAGATGTTCAGAACTGACACTTTTTCCTGGTGGATTTTTCCTTTCATGAATATGAACTATATTTCCCCAACTCACTTGATAATTTTGGACTGAAAGTTTATTTTATTGGATATTATGATGGCAATTCTTGCCTGTTTCTTGGGACAATTTGTTTAGAAGACTTTTTCCACATCTTTTACTCATGGTAGTGTCTTTGTTATTGAAGTGTGTTTTTTGTATGCAGCAAAATGTTGAATCCTGTTTACATATCCAGTCTGTTAGATTATGTGTTTTTATTGGAGAATTGAGTTCATTGAGATTGAGAGATATTAAATCATATGATTGTTAGTTCCTGTTATTATTGTTGTTATAGGAGGCATTATGTGGACATGATTCTCTTTTTTGGGGATATTATTAATGTCTTGTTTTTTTGGTGAGGGTACACTCTGTGTGTTTGAGTTTTCCTTTTGGAAAGGCTTTTATTAGGGCTGGATTGATAGATAGATATTGTTTGAATTTATTTTTGTCCTGGAATATATTGGTTTCTTCATTAATATTGATTGTGACTTTTGTTGGGTATAGTAGCCTCTGTTGGTGTTTGTTTTCTCTTAGTGTCTGGATGACTTCTCTTCAGGCTCTTCTGGCTTTTGGAGTCTCTGTTGAGAAGTCTGGTGTGATTCTGATCAGTCTGCCTTTGCATGTTACTTGACATTTTACCCTCACAGCTTTTAATATTTTTCTTTGTTCTTTGCATTTAATGTTTTGAATATTATGTTATGAGAGCATTTTCTTTTCTGGTCCAATCTATTTGGTGTTCTATAGGCTTCTTATACATTTATCACCATCTCTTTCTTAGAACTCTTGGGAGGACTTCATGCTGTGGTGTCTTCAGAAGAGCACCAAAGCTGGTCAGGGCTTTTTTCTCCTGCTTCACCTGGTTTTGGAGTAGAGGTTCTCAAGAACTTAATGGAAGCATGTATTTTTAATTGCTTTTGAATATGGAATGAGAATATGTTATCTCTAAAAGCTTCCTTTTTTAAATGAAAATTTTATTAAGTAAAAGTTTAAATGAGAAGTTTTCATTTGGGTTGACAGTGCTCTAGCCTAAGAACCATAGACCATGCAACAATAAACCCAACATTAAACATGAGAAACNACTTTTGAAATATTAGTCATTGTTGTCCAAGATTTTCTTGGCATTATGTATAAGGACAATTAGTCAGACTAGAATCTGAGTAATTTCTATAGCTAAATATACCACACACTTTAGATACAGGTCCTAGAGAATCTTGAGCAGGTATTGATTTGAAAGCTTCCTCTTTGAGAATTGACTTTCATACCAGAATGCACCATGAAAACTTCCAAAAGAGGGGAGCAAACAACAGCTATATTCAATGATGACATCTATGAACAACAGAAATGATGGCTTGATAACTCTTATTTTTTGTTATTTTTTATTAGATATTTTCTTTATCTANATTTCAAATGTTACTCCCTTTCCTCAAGTCCCCTCCAAAAGTCCCCCACTGCAATCTCCTGCCCCTGCTCATTAACAAAAATGATCTAAACAGTCCCATAACACCTAAAGAAGTAGAAGCAGTCATTAATAATCTCCAAACCAAAAACAACAACAATAACAACAACAACAAAAACCAGTAGCAGATAGATTAATTGCAGAGTTCTATCAGAACTTCAAAGAAGACCTAATACCAATACTCTTCAAATTATTCCACAAAATAGAAGCAGAAGGAATACCATACTACCCAATTCATTCCATGAAACCACAATTACTCTGATCCCTAAACCACACACAGAACTAACAAAGAAAGAGGACTTCAAATGAATTTCCATAATGAATATTGACGCAAAAATACTCAATAAAATTCTTGCAAACCAAATCCAAGAACACATCAAAATGATCATCCATCACAATCAAGCAGGCTTCATCCCAGGGATGCAGGGATGGTTCAATATATGGAAAACCATCAATGTATTCCACTATGTAAACAATCTTAAAGAAAAAAAAACAAAACACATGATCATTTCATTAGATGCTGAAAAACCTTTGACAAAATCCAACACTCCTTCAAAATAAAAGTCTAGGAACTATCAGGAATTCAAGGCCCATACCTAAACATAGTAAAAGCAATATACAGCAAACCAGTAGCCCTCATTAAGTCCAACTTGGGATCTGCTCCATTTTTATCTCTCCATTTCCTTTAGATAGGAACAATTCTTGCTCATTTTTAAGATGAGTGGGTGATCCCATCCCTCAACTGGGGTCCATGCCGACCTATTGGTGGTCTATTTAGGTTCCATCCACTGTTGGATATTTTGGCTAAGCTTATCCCATTGGATCTCCAGAGCCTCTCATATCCTTGATGTCTTACACTTTCTTGAGATTCCCCAGTCCCCCAAACAACAGTGGTGCATATTTCTATTCATTCTTCTGGTACTCTAGGATTCTGTCCTGTCTCCCCCATGTCTGATTCTGCCCTTCTTTTCCCTCTTCCTCCCTTCTCCCATTAATGTCCCTCCCTCCCTCTGCCTCCTATGATTATGTTTTTTTACCACTATTCTTAAATGCTATGTTTCACTTGAAACACAATCATAATTTTATGAGTTCAAAGATCATCTACTATATATCCCTAATTTTACAATTAAATCTCGCTAATTCTTAATTTTTATTTACTTATGTAATGAAATCTGGTATTTATTCTCTAGGACGAACTCTGCTGGAGATAAATCCCCTGTATCTTCTTTTACTGGATAATGTCTTCATTAATGTCTTTATTCAAAAG
>NW_018394013.1:43558-45593 GCF_900095145.1 Mus pahari | reverse complement strand
TCACAAGGGCACTCAGTAGTCAAAAGGAAAAAATGTATAACACAGTATTATGCAGTTAGATGTGTTCTGGATTTCTTTGCTAGAATTTTCAATGACTCATCTCTTCATGTAATGTCTACTGAAAATANTATGTCCAAGCATTTTGGATATACTTACCAAAAGTATAACATATAGAAGTCTATGCTTATTTTGACCCTATCAAAAACCCAGAAAGCACTTGGGAGGCAGAGGCAGGCAGATTTCTGAGTTCGAGGTCAGCCTGGTCTACAAAGTGAGTTCCAGGACAGCCAGGGCTACACAAAGAAAACCTGTCTTGGAAAATACCCACAAAACAAAACAAACAAACAAACAAAACCAAAAAACAAAAACCAAAAACCAAAACAAAACAAAAAACCAGAAAGCCTCATTATCCTTCTGTAGCATTATTAACTTTAATGTCTTATTTAAAAATGTCTTTCTATAAAAAAATGGCAAAGAGTGGGAATATATAGGGTCATATACTATCAAGTTTCTTTTAAAAGTTGCCTATCTACATTGGCTTCTGTATGTTCAGAAGCTGTTAAGATATTTACTAGTACTTAAAGGCTTCAAAACAGACAATTTTGCTGTGGTTAAGCAAGTGCTTTAGGTGAAAAGGAAGGAAGAACTTGCAACTCCCAGTTTATATGATTAATCTTTCTTCAAGAAATCATTTATTTATCTAGAAAACACTAAAGTTTTATTCAATATTGTAATATTTTTGGTTCTGCTTAAGTCTGTAATTTGACTTGATTCTCAAAACTTCAAATGTTTTCTCTTTAGACTCAAAAGGGAAATGTGGGCCTCCTCCACCTATTGACAATGGAGACATCACCTCCTTGTCATTACCAGTATATGAACCATTTTCATCAGTTGAATATCAATGCCAGAAGTATTATCTTCTTAAGGGAAAGAAGACAGTAACATGTAGAAATGGAAAGTGGTCTGAGCCACCAACCTGTTTACGTAAGTACCTTATTCTCATAGATTATAGGAGATTCTGGTTTATATTATGGATATTTTTCTGTTGATAATGGAACATTCACAAAATACATATACTATTTTGTTTGTTCTCCAGTTCCAAACATTAGCATGTGATAAGAACAAGATTATTAGTTACATTTTATAAAACCCACCTGTCAACTAAAATTGTGCATGTTATTCTTTACAATTAATTTTTTACTAACGTGTGTTAATGTCCACAAAACTGGGCACCAGCATGATATTCTATATCTATTGTCTCAGTCAGGGTTCTATTGCTGTGAAGAGACAATATGATCATGACAACTCTTAGAAAAGAAAGCATTTGTTGGGAATAGCTTATAATTTCAGAGATTTAGTCTATTATCATCACGTTTGGAAGTATGGTGGCACAGAGGTAAACATGATGGAGTTGAAGTAGCTGAGCATTTTACAGCTGAATCTGCAGACAGCAGTAAGAGATAGACATATTTCTTCTAAAAAGGGTATACCAACTCCAAAAAGGTCATAGCTCCTAATCCTTTTTGAGTGTTACCAATCCACAGTGAATAAGCAATATGTGAGCCCATGGAAGCCATTCTTTTCAAGTCACACCTATATGCATCCCGCATTTATTACATCCATACCACATCCCCTGCTCTTAGATAAGACAAGTAACGTCTATTAATCACTATCATGTATTCTAGAGAGAGTTTAGTCTATCTTTTCGTTCTGTATAAAAGAACACAAAGTATTTGTTTTCCTGTGTTTGGTTTATTTCACTTCATGGCCTCCAATGCCTTTTTCTAACTAAAATAATAAAATGTGTCTATAATTTCTGAACAAATTTCACATTTAAGTATACAATGTTGTCTTTATAAATTCATCAATCGGTATAGTTCAGAAAGTTTTTTCATCTTATCTACAGTCATGTAGCTGTTTGCAATAATCATCCATGCAGTTTTAGGAGGTTCATTTTATTTCCTTTGAGNGTACAGCAAAAGAAGCATATAGCAACAATATATGTAAAATCTATTTTTAAATTTTTAAGAAATCT
>NW_018394013.1:36943-42607 GCF_900095145.1 Mus pahari | reverse complement strand
TTTAGCCCATTATCATCATGGTGGAAAGTATGACAGTGTCCAGGCAGACATGATGCTGACAAAAAGGCTGAGATTTCTACATATTAATTCACAAGCAGCAGAAGACAATGCCACACTGAGCAGAGTGTTAGGATAGAAAACCTCAAAACCTGTCTCCACAGTAACATACTTCATCCAACAAGTCCATACTTTAACAAAGCTACACCTCCTAATAGTATCATATCCTATGGACAATCATTCAAGCACATGAATCTTTGGGTACCATAGCTATTGAGACTACCACATACACATACATACCCTGTAACCAAATTAATAAAGTAAAATTAAAATAAATATAAATTAATTCATTAAATCTATAGTTATCTTTGGAATTAGTATTGTGAAGTGTTTCTAGTCATTATCTTTAAAGAGATCGTTATTTACAGATGATAGACTTACACATTTTGATATTGAAAATGTGACATTTATTCAGCAAATGAATCTTTAATTTTTGATATATATACATATATAAACATTTGTTCACATACATATACATATACACACATATATATAAACAATATATACACACATATATATTATATACACATATATATAATGTATTATATACATATATACATTGTATAAGTATTCTCTACATGCCAGACATAATCTTTTTTACATCCATTGTAGAGTTGCAATCCAATTTTCCCATGTAATGTTGGATCTATCACCGCTCTTAAAACCGTTATTTCTTTCTTAGCCTGTTTGTTAAAGAACATTAGATGCCAAAAGTCATCAGACGGAAGTCTTACCTTTTATGTTAATAGAATGTTTGTTAGGGTCCTTGCAGGAACATTCTCATTTCTGAAAACAAAACTTATAGTGTAGCCAAGCTTTAGGTCTCTGGAAAAGGAAGCAATTCTTTTCCTAGTGTATCCCTAGGGATGGTAGTGAGTTTCTGTTTCCTACCCCTTGATCCTTGACCCATGGATCCTGGCTACAGGAGAGACCATACTGTATAGTGTGTGAATATTCAAAACATAACATAATCTGCTCTCTCGAAAAAAGTTCAACAACTCTTCCAGCTGCTGCCATACACTTTCCCACTAAAGCTGTGTCTTCAAAGGCATTTTTATCTCTTCATCAGACTAGTTTCTGCAGAATAATGGGTAACATTGTAAGATCATGAGTCTTGGTCAAATGCAAAACTGTGTGCAATACCATGGTGGTGAATGAGGCATAATTTAAGTACACAGATAGTCATTTTGCCAGAGGCATTTTTTGCAGGAGAGGCAATTCTATAACTAGAATATATATCCATTCTAGAAAAACAAAAAGGTGTACTTTTCATAGAAGGAGTNGTCCAATATCAGGCAATTTGTCACCAGGTTGCTGGCTAGTCTCCAAGAGAATGGTGCCACATGGAGCTCAGTATTGGTCTATGCTGTAGGCAGATTTGACACTAAGAATAAGTCTATAGCCAGGGTTGCCTTGGTGAGTAGTCCATGTTTTCAAGTCCATGTATATACCTCATCATTTCACCATCTCCACATTGTTCGTGGGCACATTGGACATTGACAGGGATGTCTGTNAAAAGAAGTTGACTATTCACAGAATGAGGCATTTAGGCTACTTGCTTATTGAAATCCTCCTCAGCAAGAGTCACTTATTGATGTACATTTCTATAGCAATCAAGTTCCTATACACCTTCTACNAATTTGGAAAGATCTATCCACATAGATCTTTTTACCCAAAGGTCCTTATCATCAATTTTCCAGTCACGAACTTCCTCAAGCCCCATCCAACCAACAAATTAGCTATAGCCCATAAATCAGCAAACAAGTGCACATTCTCATTTCAAACAGAATATATGACTATGTATACTGTGTGAACTTCTGCCCACCGTGCAGATTTCTCTTAACCCATGACTTTTAGCATTACTAAAATCTTTTTAATAGTGCACCTGTCCATTTTTGCTTGGTGCCTGTATAACATGCAGTACCACTAGTAAGCCAGGCCCCAGACTTTTTATCAGTCAGTAAATCATAAAGAATAGACCATGAGGCTCTGGGTACACACTTTTCAGCAGAGAGAATTTTAATAGGAGTAAAAATCATTTGGTAGACTTCATGTAATTGACTTGTTCCAGTCTTGAGGAGCTTCTCAGACCCAATTATTTATACAGAGCCTTCAATAACCTGCTGCTATGTACTTTATGATTTGGTCCTGACTAGAAGACAAGTCACCCACTTAAAATCAGCTAAAATTTTTACACCGTTAAGTCCTTTATCTCTGGATTTTACTTAATTACAGAGGCAGTCAAGTTGACAATGAGGAATAGTCATCACACTTGACTAGTAGGAAGTAAAACCAGTATAGAATATGAAAATTAAAATTTATTTTTAATTTATTATTATCTCTACCATTAATGTCATCATTAATTTATAAAAGTAAATTATTTTCCTAATTTAATTTTTTAATATCCAGAATACATAAAGAACTCAAAATATAAGGAATCAACAAAACAAAAGTAAATGTCCCATTCAAAACACAGTTCTAGGATCTGCACAGAGAGTTCACAGAAGAAAAATTGGAGAATTTATTGTAAGTCTTATTGCATCATGTTACACAATGTCTAGTTGATATTTCTGGGATACTTGTACTTTTTTTCAAGGGAAATGTAGGAGGAGTGGATTTGGGAAAAGGGGAGTTAGAGGGTGAACTGGGCAGAGTTGAGGGAGAGGGTGTTGTTGGAATGTATTAAATGAAAGAAATATAATAAAAAGAATAGAGATAAAAGAAGAAGGAAAATAATAAATTCCTCAAAAAAGGATCTTGAACTCTAGTAGTTAAGAAAATGTAAATCAAAACAACTTAGAGATTTCATCTGACTCTGTCAGCACAGTAAAACAACCACCACCACTACCAAAACTACACCAAAACTCTGACAACAAATGCTGGAGGGGGGTGAGAAAAGTGAAAACTTATGAGACATTTATCAATATTGCAAACTGGTGCATCTTCAATGGAATCAATAGGGAGACTGCAAATATGTCTAAAATAATTGTACCTCATGATACAGCAATATCATGCCTTGACATATGCCAAATCGGTTGACATCTTAACCCACATAAACTTGCTCATCTATGTTCATTGCTGCTATTACCACAAAAGGTAATGAATGCAAACAGCCTAAATGTATTTCAAATAAGTCGAGCGATGTTTCTTCTGTTTTTATTTTCTAGATTAGTATGAGAAGTACTGGCATTAAGTCTTTGTTGAAAGAATGACAGAATTCTTCTTAAAACCATCTAGGTCTGGGATTATTTGATTAGGAGATTTTTAATGATTGCTTCCATTCCCTTATGGGTTATAGGTCTACATACATAGCTCATCCGATCTTGATTTACATGGAGAAGTGATACCTATTTTAAAAATTACCATTTCTACAGGTTCTATCTCCCCAGTATAGGGCATTTCATCTAAGGTTCATCCTTTGAGTCCTGAGAGTCTCTCACCTAGTAGGTCTCTGGTATATTCTGGAGGTTCCACCTGCCCCCAAACACACCTACCTCCTAAGGTTACATGTTTCCTTTCTTTCTGCTAGCCCTCAGGGATTTCAGTGATTTTCCCCTGCCCAACACCTCATAATGTTCCTCTCTCTTCCTCTCCACACCCCTTTCCTTCACAGATCCCTCCTTCCCCCATTGTGGTTGTTTTCTCCTCCCTACAAGTGGGACTAAGACATCCTCACTTGGGACTTTCAGCTTGTTTACCTTTTTGAGTTTTGTGGGCTATATCGTGGGTATTTGGTACTTTTTCTATTTTTTTGCTAATATATATTTATTAGTGAGTACATACCCTGCATATTCTTTTGGGTCTGATTACCTCACTCAGGATGATATTTATTAGTTCCATCAATTTGCCTTCAAAACTCAGGAAGTCATAGTTCTTAACACCTGAGTAGTATTCTGTTGTTTAAATGAACCACATTTTCNGTATCCATGAGGCATCTGGGTTGTTTCAAGCTTCGGGCTATCACAAACAAGGTTGCTATGAACATAGTGGTACTTGTTCCCCTTTGGCAAGGCTGGGCATCTTTTGGGCATATTCCCAAGAATGGTATAATGAGGTCTTCAAGTAGATCTATTTCCAATTTTCTGAGGAAACTCTAGTGAAACTCTAGATTGATTTCCAAAGTGATTATACTAGTTCACAACCCCAACAGCAATGGAGTAAGTGTTCCTAATTCTCCACCTCCTTGCCAACATGTACTGTCACCTGAGATTTTAATTGTAGCCATTGTGATTACTGTAAGGTGGAATCTCAGTGAGAGATGGGGTTGCCACCCACAGTGAACACATAATTGTTCCTGTCTGAAAGAGTTACAGGGATGGAATTNGAGAGGAGCCTGAGGAAAGGAAGATGCAGGGACAGGCACAGGTGTTCATGCCTGAGAACACAGAGAGAATTTCTGCAGATTAGGCACATGGATCTTTAGAGGAAGACCTGCCCCATTGCTCCAGCACCATGTATCCAGATGACAAGAAGCAGTCAATGCTTTTAAGGTGTTTACTGTTGCACACAGGAGTGTCTGGGAAGGGGAGCTAAAAGGGTAGTAGAGACAGAGAAAGGCAGAGAGGAGAGAGGAGAGAAGTAGAGGCTGGCCATGGCCACATGGAAGTTTGGGGAAGGGATTGAGGAGAGAGGAGGTGCAAGAGGTCAAGAGAGAGAGGCAAGAGTAAGAGAAGAAGGAGGGGGCAATCAGCCCCTTTTAGAATGTGTTAGGATTACCTGGCTGTTACCAGTTGACTGTGGGGAAGCAATACCTGGCTGTTGCCAAGTAGGTGTGGGGGTGGAGTTCAGACAGAATACCGGGGGCTTGGGGAAATGCCCTATGTGACTGATGGTCACAGAATTATGGGAGCTGAGGCCTATGTCAGGAGCTTGATGTCTGGGCACATGGCAAATGACCTTCCATTCCTTGCAGGAATACCTGTTGGGTCTCCAGGGTTTAAACCTAGCTCAAGTAGAAAAAATACCATCTTCCATGGTCCTACAGAAACAAGGGGTGAGGAGGAGATATGGGATGTGGAACAGTCAGAGGGTGAACCCGGAGGGGAATATAATCTGGAGTTTTAGATAGATAGATAGATAGATAGATAGATAGATAGATAGATAGACAGACAGATAGATAAAATTAACATTTCCCAACTTGGGATACATCCCATGCACAGACACTTAGACATTACACTATTGCTGATACTAAGATGTGTTTGCACAGAGAATCCTAGCATGACTATCTTCTGAGAGACTCTACTAGCAACTGACTTAGAAACATGAAGATACTTATAACCAACCTTTGGACTGAGCCCAGGGGAACCTATGGAAGAATTAGGGGGAATGAAGGAGCTAAATGGGTGTGCAACCCCATTAGAAGAAGAACAGTAACAACTCGCTGGTCCTCTCGGAGCTCCCAGGACTAGGCCACCAACCAAAGGGCATACATGGGCTGGTCTAAGGCCCTATTATATTGTAGCAGAGGACTTCTTTGTCTGGTGTCAGTCAAAGGTGATATGTTTGGCCCTGTAGAGGGTTTATGCCACAGAAAAGGGGGATCTGAGACAGGTGAGCTAGGAGTGTGTTTGGGGGGGAAGCACCCTCTCAGAGGCAAAGGGAAGGGGG
>NW_018394013.1:12423-34057 GCF_900095145.1 Mus pahari | reverse complement strand
GAAAACAAAGTATTCCATGACAAAAAGAAATTCACACAATATCTTTCAACGAATCCATCCATTCAAAGGATTATAACAGAAAAACACCAGTACAAGGATGGAAACAAAGCCCTAGAAAGAGCAAGAAAATAATCCTTCAACACACCTAAAAGAAGACATCCACAAGAACAGGATGCCAACTTTAACAACAAAAATGACAAGAAGCAAAAATTACTTTTCCTTAATATCTCTTAGTATTAATGGAATTAATTCCCCAATAAAAAGGCATAGACTAACAGATTGGCTCCACAGACAGGACACAACATTTTGCTGCTTACAGGAAACTCATTTCAGGGAAAGAGACAGACACTACCTCAAAGTGAAAGGTTGGAAAACATTTTTTCAAGCAAACGGTCTGTAGAAACAACCTGGAGTAGCATTCTAATATTGAACAAACTGGACTTCCAACCCAAAGTTATCAAAAAAGACAGGGAGGGTCACTTCATACTCATCAAACATAAAATATTCCAAGGTGAACTCTAAATCCTGAATAACTATGCTCCAAATGCAAGGGCAGCCACATTCATTAAAAAAACTTTAGTAAAGCTTAAAGCACAAATTGCTCCTCACACAATAATAGTGGGAGACTTCAACACCCCACTTTCATTAATGGACAGATCCTGGAAACAGAAACTAAACAGAGACACAGTGAAACTAGCAGAAGTTATGAAACAAATGGNTCTAACAGATATTTACAGAACATTTTATCCTAAAACAAAAGGATATACCTTCTTCTCAGCAACTCACAGTGTCATCTCCAAAATTGACCATATAATTGATCAGAAAGCAGGTCTCAACAGATTCAAAAATATTGAAATTGTCCCATGCATCCTANCAGACCACCATGGTCTAAGGCTGATCTTCAATAACAACATAAATAATATAAAGCCAACATTCACTTGGGGACTGAACAACACTTTCCTTAATGATACCTTGGTCAAGGAAGAAATAAAGAAATTAAAGACTTTTAGAGTTTAATGAAAATGAAGGCACAACAAACCCAAACTCATGGGACACAATAAAAGCATTCTTGAGAGTAAAGCTCTTAGCTCTGAGTGCCTCCAAAAAGAAACTAGAGAGAGCATACACTAGCAGCTTGACAGCACACCTAAAAGCTCTACAACAAAAGGAAGCAAATTCATCCAAGAGGAGTAGAAGTCAAGAAATAATCAAACTCAGGGTGAAATCAACCAAGTGGAAACAAAAATAAATATTCAAAGAATCAACCAAACCAGGAACTGGTTCTTTGAGAAAATCAACATGATAGATATACCCTTATCACTAGAGGGCACAGGGACAGCATCCTAATTAACAAAATCAGAAATGAAAAGGGAGACATAACAACAGGTCCTGAGGAAATCCACAGCATCATCAGATCCTTCAACAAAAGACTATGCTCAACAAAACTGGAAAACCTGGATGAAATGGACAAATTTCTAGACAGATACCAAATATCAAAGTTAAATCAGGATCAGATTAATGACTTAAACAGTTCTATATCACCTAAAGAAATAGAAGCTTTCATTAATAGTCTTGAACCAAAAAAATCCCAGGACTAGATGGGTTTAGTGCAGAGTTCTATCAGGCTTTCAAAGAAGACCTAATTCCAGTTCTTCTCAAACTATTCCACAAAATAGAATCAGAAGGTATTCTACACAATTCCTTCTATGAAGCCACAATTACTCTGATACCTAAACTACTTAAAGACACAACAAAGATAAACTTCAGACCAATTTCCCTTATGAATATCAAAGCAAAAATACACAATAAAATTCTCACAAACACAATCCAAGAACACACCAAATTACCAGCCATCATGACCAAGTAGTCTTTATTCCAGGGATGCAGGGATGGTTTAATATTCAGAAATCCATCAATGTAATCCACTATGTAAACAAACTGAAAGATAAAAACCACACGATCTTCTCGTTGTCATTCATGATAAAAGTCTTGGAAAGATCAGGAATTCAAGGCCCATACCTAAGCATAAAAAAAGCAAATGAGAGAAAACCAGTAGCCAACATCAAAGTAAATTGAGAGAAGCTGGAAGCAATCCCACTAAAATCAGGGACTAGACAAGGCTGCCCACTTTCTCCCTCCATATTCAATATAGTACTTGAAGTCCTAGCCAGAGCAATTTGACAACTAAAGGAGATTAAGGTGATCCAAATTGGAAAGGAAGAAATCAAAATGTGATTATTTGTAGATGATATGATAGTATACATAAGTGACCCTAAAAATTCCACTAGAGAACTCCTAAACCTGATATCAGTTTCAGTGAAATATCAGTGGCCTTTCTCTACACAAAGCATAGACAGGATGAGAAAGAAATTATGGAAATAACACCCTTCACAATATTCACAAAAAAATATAAAATACCTTGGTGTGACTCTAGCTAAGGAAGTGAAAGATCTGTATGATAGGAACTTCAAGACTCTGAAGAAAGAACTCAAAGTAGATATCAGAAAATGGAAAGATCTCCCATGCTCATGAATTGGCAGGATCAACATTGTGAATATGGCTATCTTGCCAAAAGCAATCTACAGATTCAATATAATCCTTATCAAAATTCCAACTCAATTCTTCAATGAGTTACAAAGGGTAATTTGCTAATTCATCTGGAATAACAAAAATCCTGGGATAGCAAAAATCTTCTCAAGGATAAAAGAAACTCTGGGGGAATCACTATGCCTGACCTAAAACTGTTCTGCAGAGCAATTGTGATAAAAACTGCATGGTACTGGTATAGGACAGACAGGTAGAACAATGGAATAGAATTGAAGACCCAGAAATGAACCCACACACCTATGGTCACTTGATCTTTGAGAAGGGAGCTAAAACTATCCAGTCGAAAAAAGACAGCATTTTCAACAAATGGTGCTGGCACAACTGGCTGTTTTCATGTAGAAGAATGAGAATTGATCCATTCTTATCTCCTTGTAATAAGGTCAAGTCTGAAACTTGACTCTGGAGATTGTGTTCAAATTCCACAATTTTTCATTTATAAAATTCCTTTTTTTTTTTTTTTTTTTTTTTTAGCTTTTCTCTAAGATTGTTCTTCCTTTTTAGGTCATGAAAAGTTTTCCCTTATGATTCAGCAATGTTAGAATACCTGTTAGGTCCTGTTGTGGTAGGCTTGGTGCAGACATATTTTACTGGCAGTTATTGATTGTATTTTTATGCTGGCAACTAGTTGTGTAATTTCAGAGATTATAGGAGTATGTGCTAATATCTTTTTTGTACTTGTTGCATGTAGGTTTTGTTTTGTTTTGTTTTGTCTTTACTCTTTGATTTTTGTTTCTTCTCTGGATTTTGGAAGAGTGTTACTGCTGTGTTTTACCTGGTAGGATATTTTCTATGAACATTATAAGTGGGACTACTAGGGGTTCCAGTTATAATGTGTTTCTAGGTTTATGGAGATGACAATTAGGAATGGGAATAGACTAAGGGTTTAGGGGTGGGGACAGAAGAAGAAAGAACTCGGTATGTCCCACCAGGATCTCCTTATTTAGTGTCCTTAGAATACGTGCAGAAAATAAAGGGACATTATCCCAGAAGTGCTACTTTATAGGGAATTAGGGAATTGGATCTGGAGAAACATAAGTAAAGGTGAAGTTCTATAGTTAGCATACCTGCTTCCCTAGTAGTAGTGCATTGTGGGTTAGCAGGGAATTCGTACTGAAGTTGTAGGTGGGGGTGGAATAAAGCAATGAGTGCAGGGAGGAAGTTTGGTGTGTGGGGAGACTTGTGAAATCTGTAGAAGTACAGTGGATGGATGCTGTCACAAGTGTTCCACTGCAAAGCTGATGATGAGACTCTGGAATTGTATCTGGAAGAACAGAGGGAGAAATGAAGATCTTAGTCATCTCACCTGTTTCCATGACAGGAGTGCCCTCTATGTTAATACTGAAGGTCTACAGGAGTTTGGGGTCTTCAAAAAGGCAGCAAGTATGTAAGAGAGTTAGGAGAGAAAACTCAACTGGATTACCTGACAATATGTGCAGGGTGATGGGGGAAGAAATCTGCATCAAGTAAACTGTATGAATTTTATTGAAGATCTAGGGATGAAAACTTGGGATTGGATCCAGAACACAGGACTGAATAGTGAGTGTATTTAGTGAGCTTACCTGTTTCATTGGCCTGACTCTATTTGCAGTCTTCTACAGGCAGAAACCCAATTAGACCATTTTTTGAAGATAATCTTTCTCACATTGCATAGATTTGACTTCTTTGTCAAAAATCAAGTGTCTGTGTGATTTTAGTTCTTTTCTTCAACTTGATTTCATTGAGAAACTATGTTTTCATACCACTGCTATGCAGGTGTGATTATGCTTGCTCTGTAGAACGGATTGAAATCAGGTATGGTGTTAGGTCCAGAAGTTCTTTTATTTTATAGGATTGCTTTTGTTGTCTTTTGTTTTTCATATGAAGTTGAGTATGGTCCTTTCAACATCTGTAAAGAATTGTTTTGGAATTCTGAAAGGAGTTGCATTGGATCTGTAGGTTGTTGTTGGTAAGATGGTCATTTACTCTGTTAATACTCCCAATCTGTGAGTATAGGATATATTTCCATATTCTTCTATCTTCTTCAGTTTCTTCAGTGGCTTGAAGTTCTTGACATTAAGGTCTTTCATGTGACTAGTTAGAGATACAACAAGATATTTTATATTAGTTGTGGTTATTGTGAAGAGTTTTGTTTTTTCCATTTCTTTCTCAACCCATTTAGTTTTTTTGTATGAAGGAGGACTTCTGAATTTTGATGTTGTGGTTAATTTTTTATGCAACCACATTTCTGAAGGTGTTTATCAGCAATAGGAGTTCTCTAGTAGAATTTTTGGAGTTACTTATGTATACTATCATATTATATAGCAAATAGCAGTACTTTGACTTCTTTATTTCCAATCTGTATCCCTTTGATCTCCTTATGTTGTCCTGTTGCTTTGGCTAAAACTTCAAATGCTATATGAATAGGTTCAGAGAGAATGGATAGCCTGATTTTAGTGGAATTGCTTGAAATTTCTCTCTATGTAACTTGAGTTTTTCTTGCTATAGTGTCTTTATTTTGTTTATGAATGTTGTCTTGTATCCCCGATCTCTTAAAGACCTTTGCCACAAAGGAATGATTTTCAGTATCTAATCATATGATCATGGTTTTTTCTTTCAGTTTGTTTATATGGCACATTTTATTCTTGGATTTTTGTATATTGTTAAGTCTCTGTATCCCTGTGATGAAGCCTCCCTGATCATGGTGAAAGAAAATCTTGGATTCAGTTTGATATTACTTTGCATCAATAAGGGAAAATGGGCTGAAATTCTCTTTCTTGGTTGCATTTTCATGAAGTTTGTGTATCAGGTTTTGTGTGACCTCTTTGACTGAGTTTGGCCATATTCCTTCTGTTTTTATTTTACAGAATAATTTGAAGTTCTGGCACAGTTCTGCTTCTTCCCTCATTTTGTGCAGCTGCCATTGTGCACGTGCTATACTAAAAGGAATGAAGTTTAGCATGTTGCTGCATTCCAGGATCTTGGACAGCAGTAAGTGTGGGGAGAAATGGCATTCTCTGAGATCATTTAGAGTAAACGGGCTTTGTTTGGGTGGGGGATGACAAGAGATATATTAACCTTAGGGAATGGGTAGAGGTTGAGGGGGTAAATATACATAATTGCCCAATGCTGAGGTAATGAGAATACTCATTTCCATAAAGAGGAACTCCAGGTGCTTTCTGTACAAGTCATTAAAGGAAGAAAGGAAGTTAGACCAGTAATTTGGCCACCAGGCCACGTGACTCCTTCAGTGATGACATATGTGGGGAGTCCCACACATTACAGGCATCTGGACATGCAGGCTCAAGTAGAAGGAGGGACTAGTTGTACTCCTGCAAGTCCTAAGGTGAGACCTTTGGAGATTAGACATGTTTACAGCTCATTCTAGCTTTGGACTGACTCCCTCAGTGCTCACATTAGCAGGCAAACATTGGGGAGTACAGGTAGGAGTTGTTCAGTCAAAGTCTGGTGAATTCTGATCTGAAACCATCTTGCCTTGGGCTGTTTTTGGTTTAGAGAGTTTTAAAGATTGCTTCTATTTCTTTATGGTTATAAGTCTGTTTAAATTGTCTACCTCATCTTCATTTAACATTGAGAAGTGGCATATATCAAGAAAATTATTAATTTTGTTTAGATTTTCCAATTTTCTGCATACTGGATTTTGAAGAAAGACCAAAAGATTCATTTGGATTTCCTTGGTATCTGATGTTACATTCCCCCATTTCATTTCTGATTTGTTAATTTAAATACTGTCACCCTGTCTATTCATTATTTTGGCTGTTTGTCTTTCTTATTAATTTTCTAAAAGAACTAACTCTTCTGTTTTGTGGTTCTTTGTTTTGTTCTCTGTTTCTAATTGATTTATTTTACCCTTCATTTTGAATATACCCTGCCATTTACTCCTCTTGAGTGTGTTTGCTTCTTTTTGTTATACAGTTTTCAGATGTGCTTAAGTTGCTGGTATACTGACATCTCACTCATTTCCTTATGAAGTCAGTTAGGGCTGCGAACTTTCCTCTTAGCACTGCATTTGTTGTGTTTCATGAGTTTCAGTACGTTGTCATTAATTTCATTGAATTCTACAAAGTCTTTCATTTCTTCCTTTATTTCTTCCCTGACTCACTGAGAAGAGAGTTATTCAGTTTCCAAGAGATTGTAGGCTTTCCAGAATTTCTCTTGTGGTTGAAGTTCAACTTTAATTCATGGTATTATGATAAGATGCAAGTAGTTATTGCAGTTTTCTTGTATCATTTGAGACTTTGTGATCCACATTGTGATCAATTTTGAGAAGGTTTTTGAGGTGCTGAGAAAATGGTAGCATCTTGTTTTGTGTTTTGTTGAAATGTTCTGTACATATCTGTTAAGGATACTTTATTCTTAATATCTATCATTATTATTATTATTTCTTTTTATAGTTTATGACTTGATGATCTGTTCTTTGGTAAAAGTAGAGTGTTAATGTCTCCCACTATTAATGTGTAGGGTTCAATGTGTGATTTGAGCTTTAGTAATTTATGTTTCTTCTCCCAGTGTTGGGGCCTTTGCATTTAGATGAGAGTGGGGTGAAGTCTCCCACTATTATTGTGTGAGGAGAAATGTGTGCTTTAAGCTTTACTAAAGTTTCTTTAATGAATGTGGCTGCCCTTGCATTTGGAGCATAGATATTCAGGATTGAAAGTTCATTTGGAAGATTTCACCTTTGATGAGTATGAGTCCTTCAAAGGATAATAAAGGGAAAACACCAACACAAAGACAGAAACTACACCCTAGAAAAAGCAAGAAAGTAATCCTTCAAGAAACCTAAAAGAAGTCAGCCACAAGAACAGGATGGCAACTCCAACAACAAAAATGACAGGAAGCAACAATTACTTTTCCTTAATATCTGTTATTATCAATGGACTCAATTCCCCCCCCAAAATGGCATAGACTAACAGATTGACTCTACAAACAGGACCCAACATTTTGCTGCTTACAGGAAACCCATCACAGGGAAAACGACAGACACTACCTCAGAGTGAAAGGATGGAAAACAATTTTCCAAGCAAACGGTCTGAAGAAACAAGCGGGAGTAGCGATTCTAATATCAAATAAACTAGACATCCAACCCAAAGTTATCAAAAAAGACAAGGAGGGGCACTTCAAATTCATCAAAGGTAAAATATTCCAAGAGGAACCCTCAATTCTGAATATCTATGCTCCAAATGCAAGGGCATCCACATTCACTAAAGAAACGTTAGTAAAGCTCAAAACACACATTTCACCTCACACAATAATAGTGGGAGATGTCAACAACCCACTGTCATCAATGGACAGATCCTGGAAACAGAAACTAAACAGAGACACAGTGAAACTAACAGAAGTTATAAAACAAATGGATTTAACAGATATCTACAGAACATTTTATCCTAAAACAAAACGATATACCTTCTTTTCAGGACTTCATGGTACCTTCTCCAAAATTGACCATATAATTGGTCACAAAACAGGCCTCAACAGATAAAAAAATATTGAAATTTTCCCATGCATCCTATCAGACCACCATGGTCTAAGGCTGATCTTCAAAAAGAACATAAATAATAAAAAGCCAACATTCACTTGGAAACTGAGCAGCACTCTCCTCAATGATAACTTGTCAAGGAAGAAATAAAGAAAGAAATTAAAGACTTTTTAGAGTTTAATGAAAATGAAGCCACAACATACCCAAACTAATGGGATACAATGAAAGCAATTCTGAGAGGAAAACTCATAGCTCTGAGTGCCTCCAAAATGAAACTAGACAGAGAATACTTTAGCAGCTTGACAGCACACCTTAAAGTTCTAGAACAAAAGGAAGTAAATTCACCCAAGAGGAGTAGATGTAGGAAATAATCAAATTCAGGGGTGAAATCAACCAAGTGGAAACCAAAAGAACTATTTAAAGAATCAATCATCAGCCACCAAACCTAGATACTAATGCTCATGCCAGCAAGATACTGCTGAAGGGACCCTGATATTGCGGCCTCTTGTGAGGCTATGCCAGGGCCTGGTAAACACCGAAATGGATGCTCACAGCCAGCTACTGGATGGAACACAGGGTCCCCAATGGAGGAACTAGAGAAAGTACCCAAGTACCTGAAGGGGGCTGCAACCCTGTAGGTGGAACAACAANAGGAACTAACCAGTACCCCCTGGGTTTGTGTTTCTAGCTGCATATGTAGCAGAAGATGGCCTAATCGGCCATCAGTGGGAATAGAGGCTCCTTGGTCTTCCCAAACTCTATATGACCTAGCACAAGGCAAGGCCTGGGCCAAGTAGTGGGAGTGGGTGGATAGGGGAACAGAGGTGGGGGGAGGGGTATGGGAAACTTTCGGGATAGCATTTGAAATGTAAATAAAAATAGTAATAATAATAATAAAAAAAAAACAATGAATTTACAAAATTCCTCGGCAAATGGATGGATCTGAAGGGTATCATCCTGAGTGAGGTAACTCAATCACAAAAGAACTCACATGATATGCACTCACTGATAAGTGCATATTAGCCCAGAAACTTAGAATACCCAAGATACAATTTGTTAAACTAATGAATCTCAAGAATAATGAAGACCAATATATGGATTCTTCAGTCCTTCTTAGAATTGGGAACTAAACACCCATGGATGGAGTTACAGAGACAAAGTTTAGAGCTGAAAAGTAAAGATGGACCATCTAGAAACTGGCCCACCCAGGGGTCTATCCCATAATCAACCACTAAACACAGACATTATTGCATACACCAGCAAGATTTTGCTGAAAGGACCCTTATATAACTGTCTCTTGTGAGGTTATGCCAGTGCCTGACAAACACAGNAGTGGATGCTCACATCAGCTATCGGATGGAACACAGGGCCCCCAATAGAGGAGCTAGAGAAAATATCTGAGGAGCTGACTAGGCCATCTTCTGCTATATATGCAGCTAGAGACGAGTTCTGGGCTGTACTGATGAGTTCATATTGTTGTTCCACCTATAAGGTTGCAGACCCCTTCAGTTCCTTGGGTAATTTCTCTAGCACCTCCATTGGGGTCTCTGTGTTCTATCCTATAGATGACTGTGAGCATCCACTTCTATATTTGCCAGGCATTGGTTTAGCCTCACAGAGATAGCTTTATCAGTGTCCTTTTAGTAAGATCTTGCTGGCATATGCAATAGTCTCTGCGTTTGGTGGCAATTAAAGGATGGACCCCCAGGTGGGGCAGTCTCTGGATGGTCCATCCTTTCATCTTAGCTCCAAACTTTGTCTCTGCCACTTCTTTCATGGGTATTTTATTCCCTATTTTAGGGAGGAATGAAGTATCCACATGTTGGTTTTGCTTATTCTTGATTTTCTTGTGTTTTGGAAATTGTATCTTGGATATTCTAGGTTTCTGGGCTAATATCTACTTATCAGTGAGTGCATATCAAATGAGTTCTTTTGTGATTGGGTTACCTCACTCAGGATGACATCCTCCAGATATATCCATTTGCCTAAGAATTTCATAAACTCATTGTTTTTAAGTACTCCATTATGTAAATGTACCACATTTTCTGTATCCATTCCTCTGTTGAGGGACATCTGTGTTCTTTCCAGCTTCTTGCTATTCCAAATAGGGAAGCTATAACATAGTGGAGCATTTGTTCTTATTACCAGTTGGGTGTTTTAAGACATTATTTAATTTCTCATCATATATTTACCTCAATAGAGTTTTGTTCTCATAGAAATTACTTAGATTATACACTGATACTATAGAAATAAAATTTTGAATTTTATTTTGCTTTAGAATTTTGTGTTGCCCATATATATGAGAGTGCTAAAACTAAAAATAATAGCACATGGTTTAAAATAAATGACAAATTAGACTATGAATGTCATGATGGATATGTCAATAAATATAAGCATACCAAAGGTTCTGTAACTTGTACTCATGATGGATGGTTTGATAATTCCCCATGTTATGGTGAGAACTATTTTGTCTAAAATCTCATTTTACAAAATAAAAATAAATATTTATGTATTGGTTAAAATATGTATTTTCTAGAATCTTCCCTCTGGTTTAATACAAACATGGAGAAAGACTTGCCATGTAGATTAAGATGAGAATATTTATTTTTGTTATTAAATTACATTCATTTATCTATCGTGTATGTGCACATGCTTACATAAGTGTGCTAATGGAGGTATGAGCAGTGAATGACAAAAAAAAAAAAAAAAAAAAAGATGACCTGGGGTATGTAAATAATGAGAACAAATGTGGCAATATACAGGGGCTCTTAGCTGCTTGTGGACGTTGTACATCGTGGTGCGGAGCCTAGTGCGCACCACGATGTACAAGATGACCTGACTCCCACTACATGTGGGCTGAAGAGAAAAGTTTTATGATAGATAAGAGGGGAAAATCATACAGACCTGCTAGAAAGATCCAGAATAAATCAGGTCATGGGGATTTGAATAAAGAGAGGAATGTAAGAAAAAGGGAGTGAAAAGAGTGCCTGGAAACCCAGAAACTCAGAGCACAAGAGACTGCATAACCAAAAACATTAGGCTTATATATGAAAGAACATCTGGGGCAAGGGCAGTGAAACTCAGGGTCTGCAAAGATTAAAGTGAGGCAGTGTTGTGAGAAGTGCCGAGAGGAGCCTCAGTTTTGTAAAACATATTTTGGATGCTGAGAGAGACTTGTCAGTGTCCAGTTTGATGTGCTAAATGGCCACCTCTCTTCACCACTCATCTTGAGTTTAACAACTAATACTTTCTACATCTTACATGTAAATGTAAAAGAACCTGTGAGAGTCAGGGTTATATATAAATCGTGGAGATTAGAAAGGAATTTCCAGGGTGATTGTAAAACCAGTGGCTAGAGGTTAAATGTCTGTGTATGCCTTCTTTGGTTCTAGAGGCATTCCAGGGATCCCAGGTACTTGCTGGGTGGGTTCTTATCAGTAAAAAGGAATTTGAACTTCTGCATCAGCCATGGACTATTCAGACTTTCCCAGGCAGAGCCCTTTTTGGGTTAACCTCCTTAGAGAAGGTCAGAGAAAGGGAAGCCATTCTGGAAAATGGAGTCCTCCATTTTGCACCAACATCAGAGGAGATATTTGGATATGTTATACTGAGACTTAAAGATGCAGCCTCTCTCCAGAGGAGGCCATGACAGTCCAAAATACAGAATACCACCAAATTCCAACTTTGTGATACATGAGTTTTATAGGGTTGCTTATAGAAGTATTGGTGAGGAGTAGAAATGTCTCAAAGACAGCTGTTCCACCAAGGTCCCCACAGCACAGTTCACAGTTTACAAAAGCTGGGTCCCTGGAGCATATTGCACATGTGGCAAAAATATATTGGAGAGTATCTTTTTCAAGTAACCCTTTCAAGAAATCTTGGAAGGTTCCTGGTTGTTGCAAGCAGCTGGTATGGTCTCAGTCTTTTGATTTTGAATCTAGGGTGGTCTGAGTGTCTGTTTTTTTTTGCAGCTTTGCTTGTCTGAGATTGACTCTCAGCAACCTAACTAGCTTACTTACTCTGGAAATGCGAGGACTGCTGAATCTGGTCAGTTTCAGAGATTCCCTGAGGCTGCTTTGATTTATATATCATACTGCTTAAGTTGCTTTCCAGAGGATGGAATATTTCAATCTCAAAGAACCTGTTATACACCAAATTTGCAGACTTTTCAATGTCTCCATGTCTGACAAGGAAATGTGAACCATAGGAAAGGATATTGGAGTGAGTGAGACAACAGTACAAACTGATGTGCTAAGATGTTGTTATATTCCAAATTTAATAAAGACTTATGAAAATGTGAACACACAGATAGGAGCCTCTCGGCACAATATGTCTCTAAAAATTGAAAAAAAATATGTAGATTGGTGGTCAAGTATTCTAGCCTCAACCATACAGTGGAAAACTGGACAAAACTGACCACTATCTAGGCTTATTTCAAATAATCTGGGAATTTTTCTATTATAATGAGACGTGACCAAATTATCATCATCATCATAATCATCATCATCATCATCTTTACCTTCAACATAATAATTACCCTTCTCATCATCTTCATCAAATCCACTCAAGTTAAGTAGTATTTACAGAAAACTTTAAAAACAATACAACGAGTATAAGTTGATACTCACATTTCCATTCATCAGCACTAGGATTTATCCTTTGAAAGAGAAACAATTCTCTCAGTGTACATCAGCTCACACAGGCCATTAAATGACATCTCATGAGGTTGGCCACTGGGTTACTAGAGTCCATAAGAAAGCTGAATTTTATTCACATTCAAACAGAGTATTATGACATGTTAATAAGTGTATTTATGTTAAATGAGCAAAACTACATAAATAGGAAAAAAGAAAACAACAGCTACCGATGATTATCATAGTTTTATTGTTCTGAGTATTTGAGAATTGTTCTGAGTATTTCTCAGTCTAATTTTTTTCCCAATTAATCTGAAACTCAATATTTTGTTTTGCTTTTTTTTTTTTTTAACTTAGGTATTTTCTTCATTTACATTTCAAATGATGTCCCCAAAGTCACCTATACCCCTCCTCCCCAACCCACCACTCCATATTAAAACAAAGGAACCACCTGGAGAGAATTGTCAGAGTGTCTCAGGCAGCAAATCTATTCTTCTAAGCTCCATCAGAAAACCCAAAGAAAGGGATTGCTGTTCCTTAGACACTAGTTTTAAAGTTTGTCATTCAAATTTCTTCATGATTATTTACTAACACTTGAGTTTGAAAGAATGAATTACCTTTAATGTATCACCCTCATTTTGAATTCTAATTTATTATTTTTAAGTTATGAAGAAAGGAAATTCCAAACAAAAATATTTTTAAGACATTTTTGTTTGTTTCTTTGTTTAATATTGGTAACCCCAACAAAGTGCCAAATATTGACAAAAATTTTATTATAATGAAGATTTTTGCATGTTCTTAATATAAATCAGAATAGTGGACAATTAGTTTTAATAATAATTGGAAGTACAAAAGTGTTTTAATGTAAATGCTTTGCGCATCCTTTTTTTATTAGATTTTTTTTATTTGCACTTCAAATGTTATTCTCTTCCTTGTTTCCCCTCCCCAAACCCCTGATCCCACTTCCATTCCCCCTTCTCACCAACCCACCCACTTCCACTTCCCTGTCCTGGCATTACCCTAATGGGGCATCAAGCCTTCTCAGAATCAAGGGCCTCTCTTCCCACTGATGTCCAAAAAGGCCATCCTCTGCTACATATGTAGCTGGAGCCATGGATCCATCCATGTATACTCTTTGGATGGTGGTGTAGTCCCTGAAAGCTCTGGGGGTACTGGTTGGTTCATATTGTTGTTCCTCCTATGGGGCTGCAAGTTCCTTCAGCTCCTTTGGTCAATACTCTAGATCCTCCACTGTGTACCTTGTACTCAGACCAATGGTTGGCTCTGTATTTGACAGGTACTGGCAGAGTCTCTCAAAAGACAACTATAACAGGCAAATATCAGCAAGCACTTGTTGGCATCCACAATAGTGTCTGGGTTTGTTGACTGTATTTGAGATAGATCCCTAGGTGGGGAAAGTCTCTGGATGGCCTTTCCTTCAGTCTCTGCTATACATTTTGTCTCTGTATCTCCTCCCATGGGCATTTTGTTCTCCCTTCTAAGAAAGACCGATGTATTCATAATTTGGTCTTCCTTCTTCTTGAGCTTCCTTTGGTCTATGTATTATATCTTGGGTATTCCAAACTTCTGGTTTAATATACACTTATCAGTGAGTATATACCATGTGTGTTCTTTTGTGATTGGGTTACCTCACTCAGGTTGAGATTTTCTAGCTACATCCATTTGCCTAATAATTGCATGAATTCATTGTTTTTAATAACTGAGTAGTATTCCATTGTGTAAATGTACCACATTTTCTTTATTCATCCCTCTATGGACATCTGGGTTCTTTTCAGCTTCTGGAAATTATGAATAAGACTGCTATGAACAAAATGGAGAATGTCTTTATTGCATGTTGGGGAATTTTCTGTGTGTATGCCCAGGAGTAGTATAGCTGGGTCCTCAGACGGTACTATGTCCATTTTACTGAAGAACCACCAAACAGATTTCCAGAGTGGTTGTACCAGGTTGCAATCCCACCAACAATGAAGGAGTCTTCCTCTTTCTCCACATTATTTTTTTTAATTTATTTATTATTATTTTCTTTATTTACATTTCAAATGCTATCCCGAAAGTTCCCTATACCCCACCCCCGCCCCTGCTCCCCTACCCACCCACTCCCACTACTTGGCCCTGGCCTTCCCCTGTGCTGGGTCATATAAAGTTTATAAGACCAAGGGGCCTCTCTTCCCAATGATGGCTGATTAGGCCATCTTGTGCTACAGCACCTGCTGTCACCTGAGTTTTTGATCTTAGCCATTCTGATTGATATGAGATNGAATCTCAGGGTTGTTTTGATTTGAATTTCCCGGATGACTAAGGATATTGAACATTTCTTTAGGTGATTCTCAACCATTCAATATTCCTCAGTAGAGAATACTTTATTTAGCTCTATACCCCATTTTTTTTTTTTTTTGCTTTTTTTAATAAGATATTTTCTTTATTTACGTTTCAAATGTTATCCCCTTTCCTTGTTTGCCCTCTGAAAATCCCTTAGTCCCTCTTCCCTCCCCTGCTCCACAAACCACCCACTCTCATATCTGGTCCTGTCATTCCCCTATATAGGGTATAAAGTCTTCACAGGACTAAGGGCCTCTCCTCCCATTTATGACCAACTAGGCTATCCTCTGCCATAAACATAGCTAGAGCCACAACTTCTACCATGTGGTATTTTTGTTTGTTTGTTTGTTTGTTTTTTGTTTTTTGTTTTTTATTGGTGGTATAGTTCCAAATAGCTCTGAGGGTTCTGGTTAGTTCATATTGATGTTCCTTTTATGGGGCTTCAGTCTACTTCAGCACCCTGGGTATTTCTCTGACTCCTTCATTGGGGACCTTGTGCTGTATCCAATGGATGAGTGTGAGAATCCACTTCTGTATTTGTCAGGAACTGGCAGAGCCCAGCAGGAGACAGCTATATCAGGCTCCTGTCAGCAAGTTCTTCTTGGCATCCACAGTAGTGTCTAGGTTTGGTGGTTGTTTATGAGATGGATCCCCATCTGTACCCCATTTTTAATAGGGTTATTTGGTTTTCTGGAGTCTAACTTCTTGAGTTCTTTGTATATATTGGATATTAGCCTTCTATCAAATATAGGGTTGGTAAAGATCTTTTCCCAATCAGTTGTTTGCCATTTTGTCTTACAGAAGCTTTGTAATTTTATGAGGTCACATTTGTCAATTATTGACCTTAGAGCATAAGCTATTGGTGCTCTGTTCAGGTGTTCGAGGCTCTTCTCCACTTTCTTTTCTATTAGTTTCAGTGTATCTGGTTTAATGTGGAGGTCCTTTGTCCACTAGGACTTGAACTTTGTACAGAGATAAGAATGGGTCAATTGGCATTCCTCTGCATGTTAACCAAGAGCACCATTTGTTGAAAGTGCTGTCTTTTTCCCTCACTAGATCATTGTAGCTCCTTTGTCAAAGATCAAGTGACCATAGGTTTGTGGGTTCATTTCTGGTTCTTCAATTCTGTTCCATTGNTCTACCTGCCTGTGACTATACCAATCCCATGAGTTTTAATCGATATTGCTCTGTAGTACATCTCAGATCAGGGATGCTGATTCATTCAGAGGTTCTTTTATTGTTGAGAATAGTTTTTGCTATCCTGTGTTTTTTGTTATTCCAGATGAATTTGAAAATTGATCTTTCTAACTCCATGAAGAATTGAGTTAGAATTTTGATTGGGATTCCATTGAATTTGTACATTTTGTTCTGCAAGATGGCCATTTTTAGTATACTAAGCCTGTCAATCCATGAGCATGGGAGATCTTTCCATTTTTTGAGATCTTCTTCAATTTCTTTCTTCAGAGACTTGAAGTTCTTGTCATACAGGCCTTCCACTTATTTGGTTAGAGTTACACCAAGATATTTTATATTATTTGTGACTATTGTGAAGGGCATTGTTTTCCTAATTTTTTTCAGCCTGTTTATCTTTTGAGTATAAAAAGGCTACTGATTTGTTTGAGTTAATTTTTTATCTGGCCACATTGCTGAAATTTTTTTCTTAGCTGTAGGAGTTCTCTAGTAGAACTTTTGAGGTCACTTAATTACACTATCATATCCTCTGCAAGTAGTGATAGCTTGACTCCTTTCTTTCCAATATGTGTCCCTTTAACTTTCTTTTGCTGTCTATTTGCTCTAGCTATAACTTCAATTACTATATTGAATGGACAAGGAGAGGGAGAGGGCAGCTTTGTCTTGTCTAAATCAGGGGATTTTAGTGGGATTGCTTCAAGTTTCTGTCCATTTAGTTTGCTGCTGGTTACTGGTTTGCTGTATATCGCTTTTACAATGTTTAGGTATGGGCCTGAATTCCTGATCTTTCAAAGACATTTAACACAAAGAGATGCTGAATTTGATCAAATGTTTTTTCAGCACATAATGAAATGATCATATGGGTTTTTTTTCTTTGAGTTTGTTTATGTAGCAGATTACATAGACGGATTTCCATACATGAACCATCTCTGCATCCCTGGGATGAAGCCCACTTGGCCATGGCGAATGATCATTTTGATGTGTTCTTGGATTTAGTTAGGAAGAATTTTATTGAGTATTTTTGCATCGATAATCATAAGGGAAATTTCCCTGAAGTTCTCTTTCTTTGCTGGGTCTTTGTGCAGTTTTGGTACTTGTGTAATTGTGGCATCATAGAATGAATTGGGCAGTGTTCCTTCTGTTTCTATTTTGTGAACTATTTTGATGAGCATTGGTATTCAAATTTGATAGAATTCTGTAGTAAAACAATTTGGTCCTGGGCTCTTTTTGGTTGGGAGACTTGATGACTGCTTGTATTTCTTTAGGGATTAAGGGACTGTTTAGATGGTTTATCTGATCCTGATTTAACTTTGGTATTTCGTATCTGTCAAGAAAATTGTCCATTTCATCCAGATTGTCCAGTTTTGTTGAGTATAGGCGTTTGTAGTAGGATCTGGTGTTTTTTTTTTTTTTTTAATTTCCTCAGTTTCTGTTGTTATATCTTCCTTTTCATTTCTGATTTTGTTGATTTGGATGTCTCTGTACCCTCTGTTCAGTCTGGCTAATGGTTTAAATATCTTGTTGATTTTCTCAAAGAACCAGTTCCTATTTTTATTGATTCTTTATATTGTTGTTGTTGTTTTTACTTGATTGATTTCAGCCCTGAATTTGATTATTTCCTGCCATCAACCCTTCTTGGGTGTATTTGCTTCATTTTGTTCTAGAGCTTTCAGGTGTGCTGTTAAACTGAGTGTATGCTCTCTCCAGTTTCTTTTCATAGGCAGTAGGAGCTATGAGTTTTCCTCTTAGGACTGCTTTCATTGTGTCCTATAAGTTTGGGTATGTTTTATATTCATTTTCATTAAATTCTAAACAATCTTTAATTTATTTCTTTATTTCTTCCTTGATAAAGTTATCTTTGATAGAGTGTTGTTCAACTTTTATATGTATGTGGGCTTTCTGTAGTTTTTGTTACTATTGAAGACCAACCATAATCTTTAGTGAATTATTAGGAGGCATGGGATTATTTCAATATTCTTATATCTGCTGATGTCTGATTTGTGACTGATTATATGGTCAGTTTTGGAGAAGATACCATGAGGTGCTGAGAAGAAGTTTTATTTTTTATTTAGGATGAAATGTTCTAGAGATAGCTGTTAAATCCATTGGGTCCAAAACTTCTGTTAGTTCCACTGTGTCTCTGTTTAGATTGTGTTTCCCTGATCTGTCCATTGATGAGGGTGGGATGTTAAAGTCCCGCACAAGTATTGTGTGATGTGCAATGTATGCTTTTAGATTTAGTAAAGTTTCTTTTATCAGTGTGGGTGCCCTTGCATTTGGATCATAGATGTTCAAAATTGAGAGTTCTTCTCTGTAGACTTTTCCTTTGATGAGTATGAAGTGTCCTTCCTTATCTTTTTTTGTGACTTTTGGTTGAAAATCCATTTTATCCAATAATAGAATGGTTATTCCCACTTGTTTCTTTGGACCATTTGCTTGGAAAATTGTTTTCCAGCACTTTACTCTAAGAAAGCATTTATCTTTGACACTGAAGTGCGTTTCCTTTATGCAGCAAAATTCTGGGTCCTATTTACATATCCAGTCTGTTAGTCGATGTCTTTTTATTGGGGAATTGAGTCCATTGATGCTAAGAGATATTAAGGAATAGTGGTTGTTGCTCCCTGTTATTTTTGGTTTTATTTTTATGTTTGTGTGGTTCTCTTCTTTTGGGTTTGTTGAAAGGAGATTACCTTCTTGCTTTTCCTAGGGTATAGTTTCCCTCCTTGTGTTGGCATTTTCCATGAATTATACCCTTTTCAGGGCTGGATTTGTAGAAAGATATTGTGTAAGTTTGTTTTGTTATGGAATATCTTGGTTTCTCCATCTATGGTAATTGAGAGTTTTGCTGGGTATTGTAACCTGGGCTGGCATTTGTGTTCTCTTAGGGTCTGAAAGACATCTGTCCAAGATCTTCTAGCTTTCATAGTCTCAGGGGAGAAGTGTGGTGTAATTCTGATAGGTCTGCCTTTATATGTTACTTGACATTTTTCCCTTACTGCTTTTAATATTCTTGCTTTATTTTGTGCTTTTGGTGTTTTGACTTATGTGACAGGAGAAATTTCTTTTCTGGTACAATCTATTTGGAGTTCTCTAGCTTCTTGTATATTTATGGACTTCTCCTTTAGGTAGGGAAAGTTTTGTTCTATAATTTTATTGAAGATATTTACTGGCCCTTTAAGTTTTGCATCTTTTGGTTCCAGTCTGGTTGGGGCCACCCCGGCCATCTCAATTCTGAACCCCAGCAGAGGCCTCTAAGCACTCCAGAGGACTCTCCATGCCACAGCTCCTCAGGATCACTGGTCCTCAGGATCACAGGTGAGTGGAACACAACAGCAACTCTAGAAAGTCCAAGAGGGGCTTTTGCCAGCAGGAACATGGACAAAGGAACACCACCCACCCAGAGGCAGGGTTCCGGTCAGGTTGGGGCCAACCCTGCCATCTCACTTCCTAACCCCAGCAGAGGCCACTGAGCTCTCCTGAGGACTCTCCACACCACAGGTCCTCAGGATCACAGGTCCTTGGGATCACGGGTCCTCAGATCACCTCAGGATCTAGGGACCTCAGGATCACCTCAGGATCTCGAGAGGCAGAGCAGAGACCCAGACCCCTGGTCAACTTCCTTACCAGAGGAGAGTAAGCCTACAGGGAGGAACTCTGACCCCAGGACTCAGAAGGAGGATCAAAGCTCCAAACTTCTGGACACCTGCCCTGCAAGAGGAGAGCTTGCCTACAGAGAGTGCTCTGACCACGAGGACGCAGGTGAGAGTTAGATTCCCAGGAGTACTGACAGAGGCTAACAGAATCACAGGAGGATCAAACTTGAACATTAACACCAGAGATTTCTAGATCATGAAAGGCAAACGTAAGAATCTTACTAACAGAAACCAAGAACACTGGACACCGTCAGAACCCAGTGTGCCCACCACCGAGTCTTTGATACCCCAATACACCCAAAAAGCAAGATGCGGATTTAAAATCATATCTCAGGATGGTGGTACAATATTTGAAGAAAGACATTAATAACTCACTCAAAGAAATGCAGGAGAACACTGCTAAACAGGCGGAAGCACTTAAAGAACTACAGGCAAACATGACTAAACAGGTAGAGAAACACAAAAATACCTTAAAGAATTGCAGGAAAACACTGCTAAACAGCTAGAAGAAACACAATAAATCCCTTAAGTAATTACAGGAAAACACTGCTAAACAGCTAGAAGAAACACAAAAAATCCCTTAAAGAATTACAGGAAAACACAATTAGACAGGGGATGGAATTGAGTAAAACCATTAAGGATCTAAAAATGGAAGTAGAAACAATGAAGAAAAACAAGGGAGACAACTCTGGAGATAGAAACCTTAGGAAAGAAATCAGGAACCATAGATCTGAGCATCAGCAACAGAAAAAAAAGAGATGTAAGAGAGAATCTCAGGTACAGAAGAATCCATAGGGAACATGGACACAATAATCAAAGAAAATAAAAAATGGAAAGAGATCCTAACTCAAAACATCCAGGAAATCCAGGGCACAATAAGACCAAACCTACAGATAATAGGAGTAGATGAGAATGAAGATTATCAACTTAAAGGGCCAGCGAATATCTTCAACAAAATTATAGAAGAAAACTTCCCAAACCTAAAGAAAGAGATGCCCATGAACATAAAAGAAGCCTATAGAACTCCAAATAGACTGGACCAGAAAAGAAATTCCTCCCGACACATAATAATCAGAACAACAAATGCACTAAATAAAGACAGAATATTAAAAGCAATAAGAGAAAAAGGTAAAGTAGCATATAAAGACAGGCCTATTAGAATTAATTCAGACTTCTCACCAGAGACAATGAAAGCCAAAAGATCCCAGAGAGATGTTATACAGACACTAAGAGAACACAAATGCCAGCTCAGGCTACTATACCCAGCAAACTCTCAATTACCATAGATGGAGAAACCAAAGTATTCCATCACAAAACCAAATCCACACAGTATTTGTCCACTAATCCAGCCATTCAAAGGATAATAAAGGGAAAACACCAATACAAAGATGGAAACTACACCCTAGAAAAAGCAAGAAAGTAATCCCTCAACAAAATACAAAGAAGACAGCCACAAAAGAGAATCCCAACCTTAACAACAAAAATGACAAGAAGCAAAAATTACTTTTCTTTGATTTCTCTTAACATCAGTGGACTCAATTCCCCAATAAAAACACATAGACAGATTGGCTACACAAACAGAACCCCACATTTTGCTGCTTACAGGAAACCCACCTCAGGGACAAAGACAGACACTACCTCAGAGTAAAAGATTGGAAAACAATTTTCCAAGCAAATGGTCCGAAGAAACAAGCTGGAGTAGCCATTCAAATAACAAATAAAATTGACTTCCAACC
>NW_018394013.1:0-11146 GCF_900095145.1 Mus pahari | reverse complement strand
ATTTTATCCTAAAACAAAAGGATATACCTTCTTCTCAGCCCCACATGGTACCTCCTCCAAAACTGACCATATAATCGGTCANAAAACAGGCCTTGACAGATACAAAAATATTGAAATTATCCCATGCATCCTATCAGATCACCACTGACTAAGACTGATCTTNAATAACAGCATAAATAATAGAAAGCCAACATTCACGTGGAAACTGAAAAACACTCTACTCAACGATACCTTGGTCAAGGAAGAAATGAAGAAAGAAATTAAAGACGTTTTAGAGTTTAATGAAAATGAAGCCACAACATACCCAAACTTATGGGACACAATGAAAGAAGTCCTAAGAGGAAAACACATATCTCTGAGTGCTGTCAAAAAGAAACTAGAGAGAAAATACACTAGCAGTCAGACAGCAGACCTAGAAAGTCTAGAATGAAAGGAGGCGAATTCACCCAAGAGGAGTAGACATCAGCAAATAATCAAACTTAGGTCTGAAATCAACCAAGTGGAAACAAACAGAACTATTCAAAGAATCAACCAAACCAGGAGCTGGTTCTTTGAGAAAATCAACAAAATAGATAAACCATTAGCCAGACTGACTAGAGGGCACAGGGACAGTATCCTAATTAACAAAATCAGAAATGAAAAAGGAGATAAAATAAGAGATCCTGAGGAAATCCAAAACATCATCAGATCCTACTACAAAAGCCTATGCTCAACAGACCTGGAAAACCTGGATGAAATGGATAACTTCCTAGATAGATACCAGGTACCAAAGTTAAATCAGGATCAGATTGACGATCTTAACAGTCCCATTTACCCTAAGGAAATAGAAGCAGTCATTAAGAGTCTCCCAACTAAAAAAAAGCACAGGACCAGATGGGTTTAGTGCAGAGTTCTATCAGACCTTCAAAGAAGACCTAATTCCAACTCTCCTCAAACTATCCCATGGAATAGAAACAGAAGGTCCTCTACCCAATTCATCTATGAAACCATAATTACTCCCTTACTGCTTTAATATTCTGTCTTTATTTAGTGCATTTTTGTTCTAATTATTATGTGTCAGAAGGAATTTCTTTTCTGGTCCAGTCTATTTGGAGTTCTGTAGGCTTCTTTTATGTTCATGGGCATCTCTTTCTTTAGGTTTGGGAAGTTTTCTTCTATAATTTTGTTGAAGATGTTTGCTGGCCCTTACGTTGAAAATCTTCATTCTTATCTACTCCTATTATCCATAGGTTTGGCCTTCCTTGTATTCTGTTGCTGATGTTCACATCCATGGTTCCTGATTTCTTTCGTAGGTTTTCTCTTTCCAGAATTGTCTCCCTTTGTGTTTTCTTCATTGAGTTTACTTCCATTTTTAGATCCTGGATGGTTTTGTTCAATTCCATCCCCTGTTTGGTTGTGTTTTCCTGTAATTTTTTAAGGAATTTTGTGTTTCTTCTTTAAGGACTTCTACCTGTTTAGCAGTGCTTGCCTATAATTCCTTGAGGGATTTTTGTGCTTCCTCTGTAAGAGCTTCTAACTGTTTAGCAGTGTTCTCCTGTATATCTTTAAGTGAGTTATTAATGCCCTTCTTAAAATCTTCTACCACCATCATGAGATATGATTTTAAGTCTGTGTCTTGTTTTTTGTGTGTGTTTTGGTATCCAGGACTCACTGTGGAGGGTGTATGGGGTTCTGATGGTGCCCTGTGTTCTTAGTTTCTGTTAGTAATATTCTTAGTTTACCTTTTGCCATCTGGTAATCTCTGTTGTTAGTGTTCAAGTGGTGTCTCCAGCTTTCTTCATCATATACATGTCCATATTTGAATTGTGGAAAATCACAAAGTTGCACTTCAAATGACACAGGAAACTCATCCTCCTCATCAAAGAAAGCTTCAGAAGTTTGTCAAAAATAAAATTAAATAAAAAACCGGAAAAACACTCATATCAGATATAAAACTCTTGATTAGTACATTACTTATAATGAATTGAAAGAATTGCATTTTCTACAAGCTAACTGCCAGTTGAACCAGCACCATTTGTTAAAAATGCTGTGTTTTTCCCCCCTCTGGATGGTCTTAGTTCCTTTGTCAAAGATCAAGTGACCATAAGTTTGTGAGTTCATAGAGTCTTCAATTCTATTCCATTGATCTACCTGCCAGTCACTGTACCACTACCATGCAGTTTTTATCACCATCGCTCTTTAGTGCAGCTTGAGGTCAGGGATGATGATTCCCCCAGAAGTTCTTTTATTGTTAAGAATAGTTTTCATTATCCTGGGTTTTTTGTTATTCCAGATGAATTTGGAAATTGCTCTTTTTAACTCTATGAAGAATTGAGTTGGAATTTTGATGGGGATTGTGTTGAATCTGTAGATTTCTTTCAGCAAGATGGCCACTTTTATTATATTATTCCTACCAATGGAGGATTACATGATCATTGGAGACCTTTCCAACTTCTGAGCTCTTCTTCAATTTCTTTCTTCATGGATTTGAAGCTCTTATCATACAGGTTTTTCACTTGCTTAGTTAGAGTCACACCAAGATATTATATATTATTTGTGATTATGGTGAAGGTGTTGTTTCCCCAATTTCTTTCTTAGCCTGTTTACACTTTGAGTAGAGTAATGACACTATCTCTCTCTCTATTTTTTTTTAGCTAATTTTATATCTAACCACTTTGCTGAAGTTGTTTATCAGTTTTACGAGTTAAAAAATTACAAGGAATTTTTTGGGTCAATTAATTACATTATTATATCATCTATAAATAGTGCTATTTTGATGTCTTCCTTTCTAATTTGTATTCCTTTGACCTCCTTTTATAGTCTATTAGCTCTGTCTAGGAGTTCAAGTACTATGCTGAACAGTGTAGGTAGAGAGTGTACAGCCTTATCTAGTCCCTGATTTGAGTGGGAATCCTTCAAATTTCTCTCCATTTAGTTTGATGTTGGCTACTGGTTTACTGTATATTGATTTTACTATGTTTAGGTAAACTATGTTTATGAGCCTTTAATTCTCCATCTTTCTAAGAATTTTATCATAAATGGTTGTTGGATTTTATCAACTGCTTTCTCAGCATCTATTGAAATGATCATCTAATTCTTTTTCTTTGAGCTTGATTATGTAGTGGATTATGTTGATGTATTTCTGTATTTTGAAACATCCCTGCATCCCTGGGATGAAGTCTACTTGATCATGAAAATTGTTTGGATGTGTTCTTGTATTCAGATTGTGAGAATTTTATTGAATATTTTTACATCACAATTCAAAAGTGAAATTGGTCTGAAGTTTTCATTCTTTGTTGGGTCTTTGTGTGGTTTAGGTATCAAACTAATTGTGGCTTCAAAGAATGAATTGGGTAGTGTTTCTTCTGTTTCTATTTTGTGGAATAGTTGGAATAGTATTGGTATTGTGTCTTCATTGAAGGTCTGATACAACTCTGCACTAAACCCATCTGGTCCTGGGCTTTTTGTTGTTGTTGTTGTTGTTGTTGTTGTTGTTGTTGTTGTTGTTGTTAGGAGAATTTTAATGGCTACTTCCATTTCTTTAGGGGTTATGGGACTGATCCTGTTTTAACTTTGGTACCTGGTCTCTGTCTAGAAAATTGCCTATTTCATTCAAATTTTTTAGTTTTGTTGAATATAGTCTTATATACTAGGATCTGATGATTTTTTTGGATTTCCTCATTTTCTGCAGTTATGTCTCCCTTTTCTTTTCCGATTTTGTTAATTTGAATACTGTCTCTGTGCATTCTGGTTAGTCTGGTTAAGGGCTATCTATCTTGTTGATTTTCTCATATTGTTTCTGAATATGACGCCGTTTGTACAATATTAAAGTTCAACACTAGACATTAGGGACATCTAAAACCTAAAAATCTCTTGTACAGCCCAAGAAACAGTTGACAGGATGAAAAGGACGTCTACTAAGGGAGGGAGATCTTTTCTAGTGATATGTGTGAGAGAAGATTAATATCCAAAATACAAAAAGAATTCAGAGAGCAAAGAATAAACCATCCAAAAATAAATGTCCCATTCAAAAACAGGCCTGACTTGGTTCTGTGAAGATTCTATACCCCAGTATACAGGAATAGAAGGGCCTGGAATCAGGAGTGGGTAGGTCGGTGAGTAGGGGGAGGAGCAAGGTGATAGGAGATTTTCAGAAGGGAATCAAGGAAAGGGGTAACATTTGAAATGGAAATGAAGAAAATATCTTTTTAAAAAAGGAAATTAAAAAAAAACAGGCCTGGGATATACATAGAGAGTGTACAGAACAACAACAACAACAACAAAATCAAACAAACAAACAAAAATGATTTATGTCAAGTCTTATTTCATCCTGTTGCAGTGTGCTTGGTTGATATTTCTGGGACACTGTGTTTTTTTGTTGTTTTTGTTTGTTTGTTTTGTTTTTGCTTTTTTCTTTTTAAGGAAAAAGAAGAAACAGTGGATCTTCAGAAAAGGGAGGGAGTAGAGGGTGAACTGAAAGGAATGGAGGGAGAGGATGCTGTTTTGGGATACATTAAATGAAAGATGAGTAATAAAAAGAAAACAGATAAAAGAAGAACAAAAATGGCTAATAAATTTTTCAAACAATGATCTTGATCCCTAGAAGTTAGGAAAATATAAATCAAAATAAATCTTTAGAGTTCAGATGTCTCTGTCAGCATTATGAAAATTAACAACTACCACCAATACCAAAATAACAGCAAAACCCTGACAACAAATGATGGTGGTAATGGAAACCTAATGAGACTTCAACAATATTGCAAGCTGGTGCAGCCACAGTGGAGATCAATACAGAGAATCCTCAATATGTCTAAAATAAATCCTCCTCAAGATGTAGCAGTACCGTGACTTAATAAATGTCAAATCAATTGACACCTTGGCCCAGGTATACTTGCACATCTATGTTCATTTCTGCTTTTTCCAAAATAGATAGTGAATGCAAACAACCTAAATGTTCTTCAAATGATGAGCAGATCATAAACATTCCTGGCATATACAATATGTAATACCATTCAACTATAAAGTGAATTCATACAGGTTTCAGGTAAATGGGCAAACCAGAAAAGATTGTAAGGAGTATAGCAACCTAGACCCACGAAGACAGACTTCACATGATCTCCCTTATTAGAGACTCCTAGCTCCAAATCTTCACATGCTAGTCGATACATCGAAGCAACTGTAGAAACCAGAAAGGTAACTATAGACCATCACCAGAGTAGTATGTTGGATGAGCAACAGAAAGGAGAATAGGATACAAATAATTTAGCAGGAGGAATAGGGAAAAGGAGAGGGTAACATACTTAGGGAAGGGGAAGGAGAAAAACACAAGAAGAAGAATATTGAAATAGGGATTGAGAATGTCATAAGGAATCATATTACTAACTCCTAACTCAAAATAATGTATGTGTGTGTGTGTGTGTGTGTGTGTGTGTGTGTGTGTGTGTGTATACACATGCACACATACAGTTCTATATATGAAGGCCCATATCTACAACCAAAACCATCTAACAAACAACAGTATTAGACAAGAGAAGCACTCTTCTGAGTTGTTGGTCAAGGCTGTGTAATAGAAGTCAATATTCTGATGACTTTCTATGGCACTTTGAGGTCCCCAAAAGGAAGATCATTTTTAATTGTGTATTCCATACCACAGGGCTGAAACTGTTCGGAAAATTCCTACCTGGGGACTAGCATTCATTTTACTAGAAGTAGCCATGAAAGCTTACAAAGAAGAAAACACCAACTGTCCTAACCAGCTATCACGCCTACAAAAAGGCAAAAGTAATTTATTCTCTCATCTTCCTTTCTGCATAACAATGTGACTGAACAGGAAACTGGCACTAAAAATTGAATGATATTACATTGCTTCATAAATGTAAAATGATTAACTTATTATTGTGAAATAATTGATTGAATACTGTTTGTTTTGCTCCTCCTTTTTGAACTTTGATATTTACCAAATTGGATGCAAGTAATACACTGAAGTTCAATGTCATACACAGCATTTTTAATGACGGGGTTCCAGGAAGGACCACCATATCTAGAGCTTTAACTTTAGAACATGGGGTTCTGTAGCATGTTGCTCTTATCCAATATCCTCCTAACTGCATGGCTTTCTACTGCTAAAGGGGAAGGTAAGTTGAAGCAAATTTGAAAAATGCAATTTCTAGCCAGATACTTTTAACTCCTCCTGTATGTATATGAGAATATTTTAAATTCATTTTAACTTTGGTAAAGCAGTATTAATAGAAACTAAATTATAAAATATTTTAAGTAAAAACAGAAAACATATTGATAGTAAAAATAAATTTATTTTTGGAAATATTTTCTGATAAGTAATACGAGAAAAAAATTGAATAAACAGATTTTCTCAGCTCTCTAATTTGAAAAGTGTGAATAGTCTCTAAATTACAATTTGGAGAGAAAAAAGAAATTCACCTTGTAAATGTGTAAATAGTACTTGTAAGAAGATTAAATTTCAAAATGAAATTTCACCTAAAGAAATACAGTCATTGAACAGGAAAAAGTACCAGACAGACCCTAAATATATCTGGGTCGATGTGCCATTTATTTCATTTCCACAAATTGGATATATTTTAATTTCATTGTTATTAAAATGAGTAACTTTTCCTATTTCAAACAAATTATATTGCAGAAAATGGACATGTCTTTAATAAGATAAGATAGAATTATGTTGTTTCATAAGTGAGCCACCAAAATGTTAGAAATTTCATTTCTGATCTCTCCAGTGTATGTAGAAAGTGGGAGATCATGTTACCACTGTATTAACACTGTGTCTGAAGAGGATTTAACAACAATCCTGAGTGATTCATAAAGACACTACATCCATAGGTTAGCATGTCCCATAGTCCCCTCCTTGTTCTCTAACACAGCATTCTTTTTTTCCTTTAATTATTATTGCACATATATATCTATATCTTTTATACATATATATCTATCCCTAAATATAATCTGCTTAGTCCATTCAATATGACTTGTAAATACTGTATGACTAATATTCTGTACAGTGTGGAAAATAGTAGTCACACTTTTCCTTTTGAATGAGTGAGCTCATAAACTATACAGTAAGAAAAGCAAAAGAACAAGTAATGAGTAAGAGATAGACAAATAAGTGACAAAGGACAGACTGAACAATGATAGACAGACAAACAGATGCAGAAAATTATTTCAGGACCTACCAAGTCCAACACTGATCTTCTAAGGTAGCTATCTGCGGCAGCTAACTTATTGTACCTATCTGGGCTTCCCCTCTGAAAGTCTTCCTGCATGATACTTATAAGTAATAGAACAGAGAGCAACGGTAGAGATCACACAATCAAACCAGGTGCTCTCAATTTCCAGCAGGAACTGACTAGAAAAGTTGAAACAATTAAGCTGAAGTTTCCAGTTGTGTTTCCCACCCTCACCTCCTGTAGATAAATTTGCTATAACTGATATTTCAATTGTTCTTTTTTACTCTTCCTGGGAATCCAGATGGAGAACTCGGGCTAGCTGCCTGAACATGCTTTGTCTGGGGGTTATCTGCAATGAGTGCTAATGACGTTACTGTTCTGTTATTTTGGTTTTTGTGTGGAAGCTTCATGCAGTGGGTCACAGTTCTGCCCTTTAAACTTTAGTTGGCTGAAATAAAATAGCTTGCCTCATTTATTTTTTTAGGTTATTATCAGTAGCCAATTTGATGATATTTTGTTGTCCTCCTATCTATCTATCTATCTATCATCTATCTATCTGTCTATCATTCATCTATCTATACATCTATCTATCATCTATCATCTCTATAATCTTGCAATTATAAAAGAATCTTGGTTCTCCTTTCTCTTTTATGGAAAAAGAGATACTTTTTATTTTCCCTATTATTGGATATTTTTTTATTTACATTTCAAATGATATCCCCTCCCCAATCTCCCCCCAGAATCCCCCTCTCCCATCCCTCCCTCCTCCTGCTTCTATAAGTATGTGCCCCCACCCACACACCCATCCCTACTTTCCCATCTGCACTTGCATTTCCCTATCCTGGGGTATTGATCCCTCATGGGACCAAGGGCCTCTTCTTCCACTGGTGACTCTCAAGGCCATCCTCTGCTATATGTATGTCTGGACCCTGTGAACTGAGGTGGAAGGAAAGACCATCCAGAGATTGCCCCACATGGTGATCTATCCCATATACAACCACCAAACCCAGGCACTATTGCACATGCAAGAAAGATTTTGCTGACAGGACCCTGACATAGCTCTCTCTTCTGAGTCTATGCCAATGCCTGGCAAAAACAGAAGTGGATGCTCACAGTCATCTATTGGACGGAACACAGGGTCCCTAATGAAGGTGCTAGAGAAAGTACCCAAGGAGCTAAAGGGGTCTGCATCCCTATAGGAGGAATAATGATATGAACTAACCAGTACCCCCCAGAGCTGTTTCTCTAGTTACATATGTATCAGAGGATGGCCTAGTTGCTTATCAATGGGAGGAGAGGCCATTGGTATTGTGAAGATCATATGCCCCAGTACAGGGAAATGCAAGGGCCAGGAAGTAGGAATGAGTGGGTTGGGGAGCAGTCCAGAGGGAGGCTATAAAGGGGTTTGGAAATGGCGTTTGAAATGAAAATGAAGAAAGTATCTAATTTTATATATGTATATAAAATTACATATCTAATTATATGTATATAACTATATACATATAATTAGATACTTTCTAATATATATATTTGAAATTTGCCCTCTAAAAAAAGAAAAGTATAATTCTCAAAATTGTTAAAGAACATTTACTATAAAAGGAATTACAATTTTTAAGCCATGTGACAATGTACAAAAAAATTCTTGAAAAATTTCTCTCATAAAATAAAAACTAAAATGAATGAGGAAGATTGAGTAACTTTGTTTGTTTTTCTACATATTTGTTGAAATAAATTTTAATATATTGCATGAGGTTTCCTGAAGCAGGAACATCCTTTATGAAATGGTGATGTTATTCTTACGCTATAGTACAAATTACAGGTAATAATCACAAATAATTGCATATATAATAAAAGTAATCATATGTTACATATAAACTTAATATAATGAACAATAGATCATTTCAATGAAAGGTACGAGAATAGCTCCATAGCTCCATATGATTCCATATTCGTGCTATATTTTAGTTTCAGTGAAAATTATAAATAAGCAGTTATCATATTGGATATTAACAAACATCTCTAATCCTCTTCTCTGTTGGGGTATCTGCCATAACTTGAATTCCTATGAGATGACATCCTCACAAGTCAATGTTTTCTTTTATTTCCTTTTCCCACACCCCCACTGTTCTTTCAATTCATTAAAAGTAAGGTACTAATCAAGAGTTTTATATCTGATATGAGTGTTTTTCAGGTTTTTCATTTAATTTTTTTTTTGACAAACTTCTGAAGCTTTCTTCGATGAGGAGGATGAGTTTCCTGTGTCGTTTGAAGTACAACTTTGTGATTTTCCACAATTCAAAAATGGACATCTACATGATGAAGAAAGCTGGAGACACCACTTCCCAGTATCTAAAGGAAATAAGTACAGCTATACGTGTGACAATGGGTTTTCACCACCTTCTGGACATTCCTGGGACTACCTTTATTGCACAGCACAAGGGTGGGAGCCTGAAGTACCATGCATCAGTAAGCCAATGTCTTTGTATTTAACTGTTTAACTCTTTTAAAGAGAAAGCACATACATAATTACAGTTAAGTTTCTCATGACAAACATAAAACCAATGAAAGAACTTGTAGGCACAAAGGCTAGTTTCTGTTCTTTGGGAGCAGCTCCTCAGGAAATGTACACACACACTGGGGACTATGGAAATGCCTCATCACTTCTGTATTTTATTTATACAAAATAAAGATAAATACAACTCATTTAAACATTTGTGATTAATTTTATTTCTGAATGCCATGCATGCTCATTAAACAGTTGTCATGATACCATTTAACTGAAACAAATGAAAGCTTATATATTTTTTTATTTTTAATTTTTATGTTTCTTAGGGCAATGTGTTTTCCATTATGGGGAGAATGGAGAATCTTCAGACATGGAAAAAATATATGTGCAGGGTCAGTCTGTAAAAGTCCAGTGTCCCAGTGGCTATAGTTTTCCAAATGATCAAGACACAATGACATGTACAGAGAATGGCTGGGACCCTCCTCCCAAATGCTTCCGTATCAGTAAGTAACCAGCCCTTACATCACAAGATTCTCACGACTCTCTGTCCCTTCTGTATTAACTGTGGCAAAATGCTTCATTGTTTCCAGTGTTTATAAGTGAATACTGAAGATTCTTGATAAGTATACACCAAAGTAAACACTCCTAGTTGATCTTAAGCCATAATACCACAAAACATTTAGCAAACTTTATAGTACTATGTGCTTTGAAATTTCTTCGTGATTTGACTCAAGACACTCATAAAATTTTAGTTTACAATTAAATAAAATAGCTAAATACATCATTCATATATTAACATTTTACAGAATTGCTAATTGACTCTGAATTCACTGTAATGTGTTACTGGGAAGAAAATTCTTGAATACTGTGCATCGTCCAGTTTTGATGCTTTTCTCCAATCTTTATACCAATATGTTTATGGTGTGTCAATTTTTCTTCTTGTGTATCCTTGTAAGTGTCTGAGTTTTGTCTCATTTAATTATTTTTAAAATAAACATCTATAAAATATAACAACATCATAATGTTGTTATACATTCCTTTTAATATCATTTGGGCTTTTAAAATATAATCCTAAGGCAATTTATAGTTAACAATTTTTCAAATTCAGTTTTCTTCTAATTTATGCTTTAGTAATTGGTTTTTTGAAAGTGAAGAAGTTTAAAAAATTATCCTTTAGCTATACATATCACAGATGTGAGTTTTTAAACTTATATTCTAAACTTCTTTTGTATAAACTTGATTGCCATTATCTTGCATTTTCATTAAAATTTTGAAATTATCATACAGTATTGAGTCTTCATTTTTATGAATATGATACATATTTAAAAGTATAGTCTGATTTTGAATGCTTGTCAATTGCCTTTTATTATACTACTTTGCTGATGAGAAACTTTTTTTTTTAATTTTTTTTATTATTATTTTCTTTATTTACATTTCAAATGCTATCCTGAAAGTTTCCCATACCCCT
>NW_018394012.1:11953-17688 GCF_900095145.1 Mus pahari | reverse complement strand
TTTGAAATGTAAATAAAGAAAATAATAATAATTAATAAATAAGTTCAAGGAGTGGACAAGCAGCCCCTCTTATAGTGGACTGGTCTATCTTGCCAAGTAACTGTGGGGAGGAGCATACCTGACTATAGTTATGTAACTGTGGGGGTGGAGTCTAGCCAGAATGCCAGAAACTTGGAACATTGTCTGTATGAGAGATGTCACAGAATTATGAACAGGCGCCTGATTCTGGAAAGGTGGCTCGCCTTTCTTTCCCTTGTAGAGTTCTCTATTTGGTCACCGGAGCAACCAAAATAGGATACCTATCACACTACTACATGGATAAAGAAAATGTGGTTAATTTCACAATGGAATACTACTAACCTATTAAGAATGAGGACAACCTGAGTTTTGCAAGAAAATGGTTGTAACTAGAAAATATCTTGAGTGAGGTAACACATACCAAAAAGAACATGCATGGTATGTACAAACTGATAAGTAGATATGAGCAAAAAACAAAACAAAACAAAACAAAACAAAACAAAACACTATGTGAAAGAATACTCAAGATACAGTCCACAAAATTGAAAAAGCTCAACAGGCTGAAGTGCCCAAGTGAGGATGCCTCATTCCCAGTTGGGAGAGAGAAGAAAGCATTCACAAATGGGGAGGGAAGGAGGGAAGTGGAAGGGAAAGTGGACAGGGTAGGGGGTAGGGGAGAGGGGAACCTAATCTGGTATTGGGTGAGGGAAAAGGACTGAAGCCCTGAGGGTCAACAGAAAGAATGGAAACAGTCAACCTCAGGTAATAGGAGGTTGGGGGGACCACCACACAATGCTCCAGAGACCTGGGAGATGAGAGACTCCCAGGACTCGAAGGGAGGGGCCTTAGATGGAAAGCCTAACAGCAGGGAGAGGGAACTTGAAGAGGCCACCTCCAGCAGGAAGACAGGACATCAAGTGAGGGATGGGGTTGCAATCCTACAGTCACACCTCTGACTCATAATTGTTTCTGTCTGAAGAAATTACAGGGATGGAAATGGAGAGAAGCCTGAAGAAAAGACAGGCCCAAAGTGGGCTCTAGCTCAGTGGGAGGTCCCAAGGCCTGACACTATTACTGAGGCTATGGAGCACTCACAAAAAAGGATCTATCATGGCTGCCCCCCCAAAAGACCCATCAAACAGCTGAGCCAGATGCAGATATTTGCACCCAAACAATGGACAGAAGCAATTGACCCCTGTTGTTCAATTAGGGAAGGCTGAAAGAAGCTGAGGAGAAGGGTGATCCTGTAGGAGGACCAGCAGTCTCAATTAACCTGGACCACTGAGATATTTCAAACACTGGAACTCCAAACAGACAGCAAACAGCAGCTGATATAAGGCCTCCCAACACACATACAGTAGAGGACTGCCGGGTCTGCGTTCATTCACAGAGGATGAACTGAACCCTCAAGAGACTGGAGGCCCTTGGGAGTTTCGAGGTCAGGTGGGGTTGGAGGTTAGGGAATCCATGTGGAGACAGGGCTGGGGTGGGGAGGTGGTGTGGGATGTGGAGCAGTCAGAGGGTGGATTGGGGGGCCAGGAAATGGAACATGGAGTGTGAAAAATAAATTAAAATTAAAATAAAAATTAAAAATAGAAATAAAAAAAAAGGGCCTGGGAATTCAGACTATAGCTGAACCCAAACTGCACTCAAGTATCAGGAAAGACCCCACAGCTTGTCCTTGGCCCATACCCCAGAGTTACTCCCTAGCCACTTCCTAACAATAGTTAATCAAAGATTAGTCTAATTGGTTTAGTTGTACTTTCATACTGTTTGTGACTGTTTGAGTTCTTGCTTCAGTACACCTACCTGTTAGCTTGAATAGTCATTCAATTAGGTGCTTGCCAGAATGGACACCCCCTCACTTGTTCTTGTCCTGATGGGGGTTGAGGCTTCTTCAACAATCAAGCCTGCTGTGTGAGGGTCTGGCAGGGAGTAAGCCCAAACTCAAGTTTTTCATAAAGAGACCCTAAGGATATTGCATCAAAATCAGCTCCTGATTGGTCTCTTGGGACCCTTGAACAGGCACAACATACCCATTCCTATAGAAACATTCATAGGTGAAGTCAAAGAAAGCTTAAGTGTACCACCAAGAGAAAGCTGGTCTCCCAGGAAGGCTGGCACACCTGTGAGCACAGTTGACACCAACAATTATGTTCAAATTCCTGGCCCAAGAGGGACCAGCCCAGAGTCAGCAGGACATAGGAACTAAGGAACATCCAGGGACAGGATCCGGCAGGTTTCCATCTGCACCCTGGAGATGAAGCTGTGCCACAGCTCTCCATACCGAAATCCAACCTGGACAGAACTGGTCTCCCAGGAATACTGACACACAGGCTTGCTGGAGGGAAAAGCCACAGTCAGAGACAGCAAGACCAGCTAACACCAGAGATACCCAGATGGCTCAAAGCAAGGGCAAGGACATTAGCAACAGAAACCAAGGCTACTTGGCATCATCAGAACCCAGTTCTCTCACCACAGCAAGACCTGGATACCCCTCCCCCAACACACCAGAAAAGCCAGAGTGATTTAAAGCCACATCTCATAATGATGATAGAGGACTTTAAGAAAGAAAGAAATAACTCCTTTAAAGAAATACAGGAGAACACAGGTAAACAGGTAGAAGATCTTAAAGAGGAAACACAAAAATCCCTTAAAGAATTATAGGAAAACACAACCAAATAGGTGAAGGAATTGAACAAAATCATCCAGGAGCTAAAAATATAAATAGAAACAATAAAAAATCACAAAGAGAGACAAGCCTGGAGATAGAAAATCTAAGCAAGAGATCAGTAGTCATAGATGTAAGCATCACCAACAGAATACAAGAGATAGAAGAGAGAATCTCAGGTACAGAATATACCATACAAAACATTGACACAACAGTCAAAGAAAATGCAAAATTAAAAAAAAAAAACAAACCTCCTAACCCAAAACATCCAGGAAATCCAAGACACAATGAGAAGACCAAATCTAAGGATAATAGGCACAGAAGAGAGTGAAGATTCCCAATTTAAAGATCCAGTAAATATCTTCAACAAAATTATAGAAGAAAACTTACCTAACCTAAAGAAAGAGATGCCCATAAACATACAAGAAGCCTACAAATCTCCAAATAGATGGGATCAAATAGAAATTCCTCCCATCACAGAATTGTCACAACACCAAATGCACAAAACAAAGAAAGAATATTAAAAGCAGAAGGGGAAAAGGTCAAGTAACATATGAAAGCAGACCTACCACAATTGCACCAGACTTCTCAACAGAGACTAGGAAAGCAAAAAGACCTGGGCAGATGTCATAGACACCCTAAGAGAACACTGGAAATCAGACTAGCAGTTCCTCAGGAAATTGCTACTTTAAAACCCAGTTGTTCCAATGGTTGGTATATACCCAGAAGATGCTCCAAGATATAATAAGGACACATACTCCAGTATGTTCATAGCAGCCTTATTTATAATAGCCAAAAGGTGGAAGCAACCCAGATGTCCCTCAATGGAAGAATGAATACAGAAAATGTGGTACATTTCCACAATGGAGTACTACTAAGTTATTAAAAACAATGACTTTATTTAATTCGCAGGTAAACGGATGGAATTTGAAAACATCATCCTGAGTAAGGTAACTCAGTCATAAAATAACACACATGGTTGGTATGCACTCACTGATATGTGTATATTAGCCCCAAATATTGGAAGATCTAAGATTCAATACCAAAGTGTGGATGCTTCAGTGCTTCTTATAAAGGAGAACAAAATACTCACAGGAGAAAATATGGGGACAATGGGTGGAGCAGAGACTGAAGGAAAGGCCATCCAGACACTGTCCCACCTGGGGATCCATCCCATAAACAGTCACCAAACCCAGATGCTACTGCGGATGCTGGAATGTGCTTGCTGATGGGAGCCTGATATGGCAATCTCCTGAGAGGCACTGCCAGAGTCTGATACACTGGGGGATGCTAGCATCCAACCATTGGGCTGAGCGTGGGGTCCCTGGTGGAGGAGTTGGAGAAAGGACTGAAGGAACTGAGGGGGTTTGCAGTCCCATAAGGGGAGCAACAGTGTCCACCAGCCAGACCCTCCTGGAGCTCCCAGGGACTGGACCACCAACCAAAGAGTACACATGTAGGGACCCATGGCTATGGTCACAAATGAGGCAGAGGATGGCCTTGCTGGATGTCAGTTGGAGGAGCGGCCCTTGGTCCTGAGGGTGTTAGATTCCCCAGTGTAGAGGAATGCCAGGGAGGGAAGATTGAAGTGGGTGGGTGGGGTATCACCCTCATAGAGGCAGGGGGAAAGGGGATGGGATAGGTGGTTTCCGAAGGGGAGAGCTGGAAAGGGGAAAACAAAATGTAAATAAAGAAAGTATCCAATAAAGACTAAAAATAATTAAAGGTCAATATGAACTGTTATGTCTAAAATGTCTTGAGTTAGAGATGACCACTAGGCACTACTTCCTGTACCTGTGTATGTGCTCACTGTGGTTTTCAAGGTTTTAGACTTTATAAGCATAAAAGGAATGGTATTTGAGGCCCTATCCTAAACCCCTGAATTCTGAGCTACAACCCTGTATGACCAGTCTTAGGATGTGCATTCAGTAAACAATACCCACGCGACTGAGATTGGTGTTTGTGTGTTTCCTGAGGCAAATCTGTACTGCAACAGTCTGCCTTCATATGATCACATCTTTTAAATATTCTTTCTTTGTTTAGTTTTTGTTTATTATGTATGGAGGAAATGTTCTTCTCTGGTACAGTTTATTTGGTGTTCTATAAGTTTATTGTACCTTGATAAGGATTTTGTTCTTTAGGTTGTAAAACTTTTCTTCTGTAATTTTTTGACAACACTTTCAGGGCCTATAAAAGCAACTTTTATTATCCTGGAAGTAACTGTCATCTTGGGGGCTTACTGCCTCTATCTGCTGTGGGTCAACAGGCAACGCACAGACAGCCTGGCTTCCAGTCCAGGCTAGATCTTGAACCCTGGGACCCGGTAGTGATAATTCACCTACATGGGATGGCAGGCATTCGAACACGTCTCCTGGACCCCTGGCTCCTGTCGAAGTTACTGCCCCCACAGCCCCCAGAGCCCCCACAGCAGAGGTGTGGCTTTCAGCCACATAGGAACAGCACCAAGCCTTCCCACATGCAAATAAGGTTTCCCCCAAACTCTCAGTCCAAGCCAATGAGAGGTGCCTGCTGTCAAACCCTGAATCACCACCAGAAGTGTATATAAATCCACACAGGGAATTAAAGGTATGCGAGAACTACTCCTTCATCTGAGTCTTTTGTTCCAAGAGCTGTATGTAACACTTGGGAAGAGAGCTCTCCCAAAGAGCCACCCTAGGTCCAGCTGCACTCCTCACTGGATTGTTGGCTTTTCTTCAGCCCAGCCTGACCTGACTCAGTTCAGAGAGGCTCAGAGTTACTGAGCCACCTGGAAGGCATGGCAGAGACTTCATCTCCCTGCCTGCACTAACTTCCCTTCGCTGGAACCTTCCCACTCAGCCTGGACAGAGATCTCCGTGGAAAACCTGGTTCCCAGGCCCACAATCTGCTAAAATGGGCCTAGTCCTTCAAGCTTCTAGCCTCCATATAATCTAATCTAGTCCTAGAATGTTTTCAGCTTCTGAGACTTACTATTCAATAACCTCACCCTGTCTTATTCCTTCTCATCTCTGCCTCACTGATTCAACTCAGCTGTTCTAGCTCAAAC
>NW_018394012.1:10275-11693 GCF_900095145.1 Mus pahari | reverse complement strand
CTCTCTCTCTCTCTCTCTGAAACCTCTTTCTGTAAAACCACTCCATCAAAACTGCCTCTTCTTTTTCTCTGCCCTGTCCATCAAGTAGCTTCTGATTCTTGTCTTTTCTCATGAGAATTGGGTATATCCTAATCTGTCAGATCCTTCTCTGATTTGTCACTTTGCTTGCCACTCAGTTACACATCACATTCAAGCATGAGTGCTTCCTTCTACAAACTAAATTTACCTTCGTTGTTAGGTACTTTAGGTGTGATCTAAGGGCATGTCTGTATTACAGGCAGAGGGATAAGGGTTTGTGCTAAGGGCTGCATCACACCATAATTAGAAACACAATCCCAGAGTTTACAGTGTGATCAAATGTCCTGCAACAAGGGCCTTTAAGTTTGCATCTGTCACCTTACTCCATTCTTATAATTCTTACTTTTGGTCTTTTAATAGTATGCCATGTTTTCTAAATGTTTCATGTCAGGATTTATTTAGATTTAACATTTTCTTTGGAAAATGTATTCTTTTCTTTTATGGTGTCTTCAGAGACTTCTGTTCTCTGTCCCAGTTCTTGTATTCTGTTGCCTCTGTGGCTCCTGTACCACTTCTATACTTTTCATTTACAGATTTCCCTCTTTGGGGGTTTTCTTTATTGGTTTTATTTCCACTTTCAGGTCTTGAACAGATTTATTCATTTCTTTCCTCTGCTTGTTTGTGTTTTTGTAGATTTCTTTAAGGGATTTAATTATTTCCTGTATAGGACCTCTACAATATTCACAAAATGGCTTTCAAGGTCTTTTATCTGTGCTTAGTTATGTTGGAATATCTGGGACCTGCTCTGGCAGGGTATCCAGGTTCTAATGGAAACATTGTCCTTGCTGTTATGGATTTTGTTTTTATGCTGTCACCTAGGTATCTGGCACTGAGAAGATTGTAATTCTAGGTATTGATATCTGATCTTACCTATGTTTGGTGGGTATTTCGTTTATTGGTTTTGGTTGTTTTATCTGGATCTTAGGAATGCCTCCTGGGGTTGGAGGCTGATGCAAAGCTATGAGGCATTGGGCTACGCAAAGACAATCTGGCTGAGATATTGAACCCCGGGACCTGGTGGTGATAATTTACCTACATGGGATGGAAGGAGTTCTCTTACACTCCTAGAACTCTGGCTCCTGCTTAAGTTACCACACCCCACAGCCCCCCAAAAGAGAAGCATGGTTAGAAGTCATGTAGGCAATGTCCCAAGCTTCTGACCTTCAGGCTAAACTCCTCCCCAGCTACCTAGCAACAGAAAAGATAGCAGCATACCATAAAAGGGGCTGTTTGGCTCCTCCTTGCTCTCTCTCTCTTACTTCTCTCAGTCCTCTTACTCCCTTGCTCTTACACATCTCTCCTTTCCTCTCCTCTCCTCTCCTCTCCTCTCCTCTCCTCTC
>NW_018394012.1:3963-9907 GCF_900095145.1 Mus pahari | reverse complement strand
GGGCTACAGAGTGTAACCCCGGGGCCCCTTTTGGTTTTGGGGGCTGCCCTTTGTCCACCCCGCAACAAGTGGGTGGAAGGCTTAGATGCCCAACTGGGGCCTAGTGGAAAGCGTCTGGCAGCCCTCCCACATCTGCCTGCCCAGAGCATAGGAAGAACTCTGGCCAGATGTGGGCTATCCTCCTTCCCCCCCTCTTTCGCAGGACCCTTTTTAGTTCCCACATGAAGCAACGATTCAGGGAAGGTAATTTTGGAGAGAAGTATCTGTGTGGACCACCGTACCGGAGTATAGTGAGTCTGCAGCAGGTGTTCTGAAGCAGAGCTGAGGATGAGACCTGGTGACAATTCTACTTGGCAGAATGGAGGGAGATTGAAGATCTACAGTGAGCTTTCCTGCTTATTTGGCAGGAGTGGTCTGTGGGTTCCCAAAGGGTGTGTGCTGGAGTAGGATTTGAAACAAATTTTAAGGGGATGGGGACTGGTTAGAAGGGACAGATGTGATGACCCACTGGAGACAGGACCAGTAGGGGAAGGAAGGTTGCAGCAGGTATGGTGCTGCAGATCTGGGGATGAGACTCTGGGATTATATGTGGATTAGCAGCAGGAGACGCGAAGGGAATTATTTATCCTAACAACTTCTCTGGCTACAGTCTACAATACAATTATTTTATTTTTTAATCACATAAAATTATGAAAAAACTGCCATCAATTAAAATTTTCATATTATAAATTCTAATGTGTGCTAAAAATAAGACAATAAAAATAGCATCAGGAAAATGGCAGAATAAAGAAGGAAAAATAGGCAAAATAGAAAAATAAAATCTTAGGCTTGGTTTTCAGTGATGAAAAGTAAAAACTCATGTGATACGCACAAGAGATCAAGTTTCTATCCCTTCATTTACATTCTAACCTGAAGAAAGACTTTCTTAGGAATATTCAATGAGCCTGGATGTGTGATAATCAAGCTACCACTGCACAATATTTTTCCTAGTCCATATGGAAGCATGTGGGAAGATTATATACAGAAATAAGACAGAAAAAGGATAATAAAATATCATTTCTTCTTCAGGTATCTTATGCTGCTCTAGGACAAGCACACGTCCCTGTTTTCAAATAAAAGATACGTTGGCCAACTGACAATTACATATGGGATATTAACCTCATGGATTTGAGGTAGCATTTGTAGAAATTTTTCAATTAAGAATAATTTTGTATGCACCTTCACATTAGTAGAAACAAAGGATAAAATTTGGAGTGTATTTTATTCACGAACACATCAAAAATAAAGCAATTATTTCCTAAATTAATTAGAATTTTTGGTGACTGGTTTTCTTTCTTCCTGTTTATTTTCTCGGGGGGAGGGCAGGGAGCTTTGAGACAGGTTTTGGGTCTCACAGGACCCACTGTATATCCTGCTATAATATGAGATATTATAATTTCCATGGGAATCTAACCAATTCAACCTTCATGGTGCTGAGACTACAGTCATGAACTTCCATGCTTGGTTTATAAAGGAAGATGTACAACATATTTTTATAGAACAGAATATTGATGGATGATAGCAAAGTTATCACTTGTGTTTGTCATTTGGATGGTAATTTTAGCCTCTGAAGAGCAGAGAACAAGGATTCTTAGGATCCCTAAAGATCAACAGGAAGGGAGAAATGGTGGGGAAGCTTGCATTTAAAACTTCCTTAACATGTCTCAACAAGAGACGAGAGTCCACAAAAGAAATGTGAAAGAAAGTACAAATACAATCTAGAAGATAAAAGCTCACAAATGTGACCACTAGCATCAGGATGGTGTGGGCTGCTCTGGTGTCAGCATAGACCCTGTGGTCCTGATTGGAGGAGTGAATGTGCTGCATTCTGTGGTGGTGTCTCTTCAGGAGAATCGCCATGGAAACATTGGTCCAGATCATGATGCTGATGAATACTGTGTCATGGGCAAACCTCAAGAAACTCATGCCTACACTGAAACCAGAAATGGAGCAGACCCATTTGTCTTTAAAATCAGTGTCATTGTGTGTTTTCTGTGGACCATTCACTTCCATTGGAATGTAAGCATTATTTAAGACACTGAAAATCCAGCAACTGTAACAAGAATAACTCACTATCTTGGGGGCTCTACCTCTGAGCATGACTCTGCTCCATTTTCCAGGAAGAAGTGTGACAAACTGGTAGGTGCTCAAGACACAGGTGGAAGACAAGTTTGTGCTTCGAGCCACCAGGCAAATGAAGTACCAAAGTTTACATGAGAGGTCACTGGGGGGCTTTCTTGGAAGAAATACTGTCCTGCTGTTTAGAATTGCCAAGAGGAGGAGATTGAATGCACTGGCCACAGCTAAGTTTGTTACTAAGACCTGTATGGGTGTCAGTTGACAGTTAGTCAAAATTGCAGAGAAATTATGGATGAACAGAAGGAAGTTTGCCACAGTCCCAACCCCAACCTGGCAAAGCAAAAATATATGTAGAGCCATTTCCTCCTTGGTTTTCAGGGTTTTATTATGAGACAGCATGGAGATGACTTCATTAGACAATGGAATAATGATCAAGTTTGATAATTCTATCTTCGATTGTCTCCTCAATTTTCTAAGTCTTTGAACTGATTTGGAGTCTTTTTCCCCAAGAAGGATGGAACTACTATATGACAATGCAGGAGCTATGTCCGGAAAATGCTTTATAGACATTGACCTAGAATACCAATTTTACACTTATCTTACTTTCAATTATTTCATGAAGGAGATGTGTATATGATGCAACTCCATCTCTGTTGGTCAACAACATGACATAAATTTTATGGTCTCTGCAAATCGATACATGAACATTTATAGACAGTAATACATTTTTGCTTTGTTAGCATTCAACATCTTTCCTCATATTAAAACAGTATATTTAGAAATACAAATTAGTTGTTGGAGAGATGGTTCTGGATCTCATGTCTTCTCCTCATGTTTGTGACACTGCATTGATATATTTCCAGTCATACCTGCAAGAAAAACAGTCATACATATGAAATAAAATGAGCAAATCCTTAAAAATATAGTTTAGGCCTGGAGAAATAGTGCTGTCTGCTCTTCCAGAGTGACCTGCATTCTATTTCCAGCATTCAGATGGCAGATTATAACTGTCTGGAGCTCCAATACCAGGGTATCCGGCACCTTCATAGTCATACGCGCAGGCAAAACACCAATGTAATATGATTAAAAATCAATAAATCTTTATAAATATAACACCAATTAAAAATTTATACTTTATAAAATATGACTGAAGCATGTCTCCCAAAAATAATCCATCTAATTTTGATATATCTTACACCACTCATCATAGTGCTTGAATGTGACACATTTCAGAAAACATTACTAGTGTTCTGTGCACAAGGAAAAACCTTGATTTACACATATATCAATTATGTGGAAACAAATACAAGGGACACCAGCCTATGAATTGATGCATAAATTCCTGCAGTTTATGATGTTCTAAGGTATCAGTTGCTGGACACTTGTGCTAATCATCTGTGGCTTCTCACCCACAATCACAACAAATAAGACATCATTAAGGTCTTTGAACTTATAGATTATTTGAACCTCAGATTTTGAAATCTCATGTTAATCTGCAACTTGCTTGGTTTATTTTGTTTTCCATAAGAACAATAAACCTTCATCCAAAACTAAAATCCTGTCCTCTCACATATAGAAATTACATTAAGGAACATTTTCAGATGAGTCCTGAGCCATGAAATAGAAAGTTATTTAGACTAATGAAATCATTGACATAATCAGGTACACTTTGGAGACAAAAATGAAACCATTTTAATGATTAATGTTGGCTTTAAGAAAAAAATAACTGTGAATGGGAGAAGGGAGAAGAGAACTTTAAACAGAAAGCTACAGTTTTAGGAATCTCACCTACACATAGCAAGAATGGTGATGCTCACATGGATGCAGGACAGCTCCTGAACAGTTACTGCAGAAACACAGCTCTGAATTCCACTCCCTTTGAAGAACTTTTCTGTGTAGCAATTTTCTACGAAAGACACAAAGAAATGCCCACTTCTACCCATATTTTCCATAAAGTGCTGTGCAGAACACTGAATCAGGTCATATATCACAGCTCATAAAGGGACAGTGACTGTTCCTGATATCCCTCAGAGAATACATGCCTGTGTCACCTGTTGTGTTATTGACTATGTCTGTATGGGGATGTTGGAATGCCTCTAATGGAAGAAAAAGAAACATTGTCCATGGAGAAAATCAGCATTTACACTTTCTGGTAATTAATGATGATGCCCAAGTGTTTGTTAGATCCTTATTAGTAGCTGAGCAGAAGTTGAAATGAGTTTTCCATGTTTCCCTTGAGAGATTATAAGTTCTGAATTGGTGTTACCATCAGGTGTGAATAGGTACATCCAGGGGAGATCGAGGATGTGTTAGGTGTATTTCCAAGGGGTGCATTATACCATATGGTTTCACACGTACAAAGTCAGGATTGCATGAAGTCTTTCCAGAGTACTATGATCTTTTGATGTGGAGTCTTGTATTTTCCGATGTGTGGACAAAAACATCTTAGTCTGACCAATCAAAAAACTGAAGCCTGCATTTCCCCCATGAGTCCTTTGGTTATTTCAATGTCCATTTGTCTTGAGGTAGATCGTGACTCACTGTCTTAGACACTACAGTGACTTATTAGTAGTAGAACTGACTGTCCTGCTTTCTATTGAGTTTTATAGGTAAAACATCAATTCCCTATATACAGGCAAGGATATGTATTGTGCAATCATTAACTAATATAGAGAAGCATCCCTACTCATTATTAGTGTATTCTCAATAGCCATAAGATAGATGCTTAAATGTACATCAGGTGATGCATGGATAGCAATAATGTGGTATAAATATACCACACAATAATAATCATGTGTTAAGCAAAATGAAATTATGAAGTTTGTACATAAATGGATTGTTGAGAAACATTATTCTGCATATGGTAACTCACAACTTAACACAAACCGTGCTCATTTCCCTAGTTTGTAGACATTATTTTTAAATCTTAAGTGATGTGTGTTTTATTTGTCATACTTCTATAAAGACCAGGAGTCAAACAAATAGCTTACGGTTAAGGAACTTTTGATAGAACACAGTTGTTTAAAGGATTAAAGGGGATAACGGAACATGTAGAGAAATTATGGTGAGGGGATGAAAAACAGTGTATAGAAGAGAATATGCATTGAGTTAGTAATACTAAGGCCCATTATAAAGGCATCATAGAAAACTATTACTTTATAATTTTAGAAATGATTATATGTGTGTGCATTTGTTAGAGACGGAGAGTGTGTGGGAGAGAGAGAGAGAGAGAGAGAGAGAGACAGAGAGAGAGAGAGACAGAGACAGAGAGAGAGAGAGAGAGAGAGAGAGAGATGACAGATAGATAGATGATAGATAGATAGATAGATAGATAGATAGATAGATAGATAGATAGATAGATAGATAGATGGAGACATCTGATGCATGTTTTCATATCTCCTTACTAATCACCTAATTTTTACTAATACCTGTATGGTTTCTAATCAGGCACTGTGAAAATATAAATCTTTCATCTCAGTGTTCATTCCCTTCTCTTAAATATAGATCATGTGCCCAGGTCAGAGGACATTCAAAATCCTACTCAATGCTTCAATATCTCTGTGAACTGTGTTAGTGAGGTCAGAGTAGGGATTGCCTAAAGTAACAGTACTTCGGAATCAGTGGAATATCCCAGCATTTAAAAATAAAACTTTAAAAAGTCCTATGTACAACCACTCTGGAAATCAGTCTGGCGGTTCCTCAGAAAATTGGACATAGTACTACCGGAAGACCCAACAATACCTCTTCTGGGCATATACCCAGAAGATCTTCCAACTGGTAATAAGGGCACATGCTCCACTATGTTAAAAGCAGCTTTATTTATAAT
>NW_018394012.1:0-3553 GCF_900095145.1 Mus pahari | reverse complement strand
TGGAACAACAATATGAACTAACCAGTACCCCCTGAGCTTGTGTCTCTAGCTGCATATGTAGCAGAAGATGGCCTAATCGGCCATCATTGGGAATAGAGGCCCCTTGGTCTTGCAAACTTTATATGACCCAGCACAAGGGAAGGCCTGGGCCAAGTAGTGAGAGTGGGTGCGTAGGGGAGCAGGGGCAGGTGGGGGGGTATAGGGAACTTTCGGGATAGCATTTGAAATGTAAATAAAGAAAATAATTAATAAATAAATAAATAAATAAATAAATAAATTTTAAAAATAAGTCCTACAATACTATCTAAAACGTGAGACCTTCATTTATTTCTTTGATTTATATGGAATAAGTAAGCAATTGAGTTCCTCTAGTTGTCCCATGACACATGCATCTGAATAAACACACACTCACAAACAAACACACAGAGAAAGAAACACACACACTCAATAAATAAAGTAGTAAGATTTGAGAAATGTGTAATGAGAGAGTCAATAGAACATCTGTTTAGGTCAAGAGCATGGTTGATGCTAATTATGATAAAATTAATTTATAGGATAAAATCACCAGAGAATCTAAGATGGTAAATGTCAGGCCATTTGTCTTCTAACGTCTCTAGGGAATGTGTGAGGATCATTAACTAAACAGTTCTGAGGATAGGTGTATGAATATCTATAATCAAGACCTGAATATCTATAATTTAAATAGCAGTTACAAAGCTATCGGATGGATGTCATATCAATTGTGTGTCCTGGGGAGATTGGCTTGCATTGCTGAGTCATACACCCATCCTCTCTTCAACATCATGAAAGATCAATGGAAGAGAAGCCAATGGGAACCACATGTTAAGACAGAGAGGCTCAGAAATCTCTATTGTAGGTCTACTAATGGTTTTTTTCTTAAAATTACATTTATTATTTGATGTGAGTACATTCATATTTGTTGATAACCTTGTTATTTAAAATTTGTGTGGTCTCTTCATAGTAACTAGGGTATAATGAAACTTTGAAGTTACTTCTTGGGGTTCATAGTTTCATGTATTAAAGTATTTAAATATGAATCAAATGGAAGCCAAAGAATGATTTCATTAGAGATTAAAAGAAAAATACACCAAGTGAGATAAACTGTAGTTGTTAAGAACTTTTCTTTTCCTTTCCTTTCCTTCTTTTCTTTTCTTTTCTTTTTTAAGAAATAATGATAACTCAATCTCTGGGAGCAACAACTAGAATCTTAATTTTGTAAGCCATATTACATCTAAATTCTCTGGTGGCAAATTCTGGTGGATTTGCCATCTAATCCAGAAGACACTAGTACTTATATCTTGTCCTGTCGCGATCCCTGTCCAAAAAGCCTATCACTCTCTCTTGCTTCCTCTCTTCCTCCATCCAACCCAGATGTCCCACCTACTTGCCCAGTGATTGGTCCCTTTATTCATTCAGGAGATTTACAAGAAGTCACCTGAGTACATGACTCACTCCTAGGCCCAGACAACCCCTCCTAAGAAAGCAGAATTAACATCAAAATATAGGCAGCATCAGGGCCATCCACAGCACTTTCCCGTTTCTGTTCTAATTAAAAAACAAAAAACAAAAACAAAAACAAAACAAAACAAAACAAACACTTTTCTCTCAAATATAAATTGAGCACAACTATTACCATTTTGTCATTTATAAAGTNCAAGTTATACCTAACACCCAGTCCATTATTTTTGCCAATAAAATAGAACACTGTCATATATCCTAACTTAAAAGACTTAGTCCACACCTGACTGATGTCCTGGCTTAAGATTGTATACCATCTGAAAACTGTCCTCTCAAATTTGCTCTCTCAATGTAAATAGCCTGGGCTGGCTATGAGACCCCATCAGAAATCAGAGAATGACCAATATTATCTGAAAGTATAGGAAGCCTAACACAGCTTCCAGAACAGACAAAGTATAGAGACAGCTGTCTACCTATCCAGCACCAGTAAGTCAGGAAGTTGGAGCATCAGTCTTCAGCCTTCTGGCCTAGCATCATCTGACAGACCTTTGAAAAACAGGAATTATTAAGGACTAGCCTATTCTGTCTTGGCAGAACTAACCTGTTCTAACCTGTAACTGTGTCCACTATAGGACCATACAGGAGTTCAGTGGCCACCTAGCCACAATGTATCACCTTACCTGGAGGTATAGATGCCCTGTTGCTTCTTTGAATCAAGGAAAGGGAAGCTGTTAGAAGTAGATTTGTCTCAACAGGTGAATAAATAATATAAAGTGTCAAATTCTGTGGATTTCCAATGCTTCTAAAAACCAACTATCTATGTAATCTTGACTGTTGTCCATTAATTGCCCTCAGCTACTTCTGATTAAAATATTTGAAAACACCCTAACAATAAACTCAGAGCCATGAATTTGCTATTTGGCCCTTAACTCACAGGCTTAAACATCTCAGATCAGTTTATAATAGCATTTATAGAAGAACTAGGTCCAAGCCTTGTACTTATAAATTGTTTTTATCAATACAAGAAATTTATACCAATGAAACTTTGATGCTGTTTCAAAGTAAATCAGTACCAAAATAAGAGATTATGACTTCAACTTAGTAACTAAAGATTTCTACCAAATGAGATTATGGCGACACAATCAGTTCTAGCTATTTCCTCCCTGTTCCAATTATGACTATTTCTAAATTCCCTACGAACACAACCTTAGAGTAACCACCTCCAGCTCCAGGGAACTGTTATGACTCTTCATAACTTCTTCAAGCTGAATATGGGTGTTGAGATATCTTTGAAGTGGGGGGAGGAAAGGTAAGGAAAATTGCGGAGTTGGTTGGCTTTAAGAAGGCCACACCAACGATTGTGTTAGTCTCTGATGTCTATGTCCTGACTGGACCTGGCGGAAAGTCCAAGAGATCAGGAGTTCAAGCAGGTCAGGTCAGCGTGTCTGATGATGAGAGTCTCAAAGGCTGTATATTCTGTAATATACAAACCTCAAAAAATTATTATCATCAAGAAAACTTTTGTTTGATTCTCTGGAATATAGTTCTTCAGGGGGTTCCCCTTAATCATATTTGATCCATATTACACTGGAAGGTGTATAGACACGAATAACCTTTTCTAAAAATGCAGACAAAATCTTTCTCAAAATCAGCATATCCTTGAGTCAGTAACCAGAAAACCCTTTATTTTGAACTCTCTCCCAGAGGAATAATATCACCACAAAACTCAAAATCACACCCATTTTGAAAATTAAAACAAACTAAAACAAATGATGTAAACTAGAATACTGTATGTGCTTATTCTCTTTTTTTCAACTTTTTATTAGGTATTTACTTCAGTTACATTTCAAATGCTATCCTGAAAGTTCCCTATACACTCCCCCCCCATGTTCCCCTACCCACCCACTCCCACTTCTTGGCCCTGGAGTTCCCCTGTACTGGGTCATATAAAGTTTCCAAAACCAAGGGGCCTCTCTTCCCTATGATGGCTGACTAGCCCATCTTCTGCTACATATGCAGCTAGAGACAGGAGCTCTGGGGGTGCTGGTTAGTTCATATTGTTGTTCCACCTATA
>NW_018394011.1:5766-17044 GCF_900095145.1 Mus pahari | reverse complement strand
CATGCCCTCCCACTCAGGCTGACTACCAAGGTACAGACATCAAATTATTGAAGTCCAGCAACCAAAAGTCCCCTGGGGCTCACCTAATTAACCTGCCCAATCAAATTCAACACCTCATCCTAACACCAGGCTCCCCTTCTTTTTCTTTTAATTNGATATTTTGTTTACATGTCAAATGTTACCCCTTTCCAGGTTTCCCCTTTGTGAACACTCTATCCCAGACCCCCTTCACCTCCTTCTATGAAGGTGCTCCCCCACCCACCCACACACTGCCTACTCACTGCCCTAGCATTTCTGTGCACTGGGTTTTCAAGCCTTCACAGAACCAAGGGCCTCTCTTTCCACTGATGGCAGGTAAGGCTCCTTCAGCTCCTTCAGTCCTTCCCCTAACTCCTCCATTCTCCTTTTGTCTTTATGAACTGCCATTTCCCTAGTACCACATCTCTCCCCTCTCTACCCAGAGGCAATCCTTTTTCCCTCAGGGTCAAAAAACCACTACCCCTTTCCATTGTCCCCACCCCTTTCTCCCTCATCCTTTCTCTCCTGTTTTTGTCTCTTATTCCACGCCCTCCTCCTGCCNAGAACTTGGCTGTGCGTGGTCTTGGGGTTCCAGGTCTGATACTTTCCTTTCAGTAGCATCACTACTCTGTATCAAATGTTACAAAATGTTGTCACAGAAACATTCCATAGTAAATGGTCTGATGTGTGCTGCTGCCGTGCTGCCATCTTGAGGTCATGTCTTTTTCCTTGCTGAGTCTTGAAGCCCTTGTAGTCACTGAACATACTCATTGGAANGTTTTCCCAGAGTCCAGTTCCGTAAAGAAGAAAAACAAAAACAAAAAACAAAAACACCAAGCAGGATTCTGTGGGGATGAGACATTCAGGCTTGTCTACACTCAGCAGAACAGCTTTTGCTTGTGAACACCTTCTGAATAAAAATTGCNGGGGTGAATAAAATTTGCCGGTCACTATTTGAATGGGCACCCTCACTTCTCATGTGGAATTTGAGGTTGGTAGTGACAAGAAGCAACTAACACAAGCACCGACCATGACAAGCCCAAGAGTCTCGCATCCTCTGTGAACAATCCCNAAAGCCAAGAGCTGCTGCTCTGGGAGCTTTCGAGCTGGAAAATCTGCAAACTCTCTCCTGTCTCCTGAAAGAAATGGACTCGGTAGTGGGGTCCAGAGTATTTGGTCCCAAACTGCCACAGCTGTGTTTGACTCCTACTTCTGGCCAGCTCAAACCTGAATGACTTAAGCATACTTTGCATACTGGCACCTTCCTGCTGGCTGTCTCTGTCAGCTGCTCTCAGTGTCAGACNCTCACTGTCCTTTCTCTATATACTCCTTAGTGCTTGCCTCTCTTTCTTTCCTTACTTCAGCTGCTTTGAAGGTGGTGAGAGTGAAGTCTGTCTGTTCCAGCAGAAAATAAAGTTGTCAAATTCAGGGAGAGGAGGGATTCAAATGTTTCCTGATCTTCTGAGTGTGTGTCCACACTCCTGAGATGCTGCCCGTTATAGGCTTGCATTCTGCAGCTGGCCCTTAGAATCTTTGAGATGCTGCACGTTATAGGATTGCATTCTGCGGCTGGTCCTTATAATCTTTGAGATGCTGCACGTTATAGGCTTGCACTCTGCAGCTGGTCTTTAGAATCTTTGTGGGTGCTTCATCTTCTACCCTTTTACACCCCTTTTTTTTCTACACTTTCAATCTCTTAACTCTAGATAAGAGAGAGAGAATACTGCAGAGGACAGGAAAGAGTTCCCTTAGCAGAGCCAGGGGTGGAAAGGGAGCACTGTAGCTATACTAAGCNCTGCTGATTAGGGGCATCAAGATCCTTGGGGGACATTTGATCTTCACCATCATTCTACCTAATTTCTTCTTGTTGTTTCTTCTTTGTGCATGACTACTTAACGAACCATGACCAACAACCAACACTCAAACAGCAATTCACCAACAATCCAAACAATTCACCTATTGGGGCTCTAGCACTCATAAATCCCCTGAGAAGGCCCCAGAATTCCAAATGTCACACAATTACAAAAACTATCTGCAGTTGGCAAAATCATGCCACTCCTACACATTGAAGCAAATCAGAGTCAGCTGCTATGGCAGCCCCATATCCTATACTTGGGCTTAAACTAAAACATACTCTTATAATATTTCTGTGTTTTTCAAATAAACCAAAATTCCAAAATTGACACTGCACCATTTTGTCCCTTTAAACTCACCTATGCTGCGTATTAGGCGTCCCAGAAAATCTGTGTTCTGACAATGATGCATCTCTCCAGGGGTGTGGACATTCAAATTGGCAGAGTAATAATAGAGATATCTGATGGTAGCGCTCACCTATAAGTACAGCATTCAGGAGGTAGAGGAGGGAGAATGCAGAGTTCAAGGCACATAGACTCTGAGCTACATGAAAGCCTGCCACACACAAAAAAATTAAAGAGTGATCAATTGGAGATAGTTTCTGGATTAAGGATGGGAGCATGTGTTCAGTTCTTCTCTCAATTGTAGGGTCCCATGTGCTCAAAGGCTCTTGCAGGCTCTGTGCGTTCTGCTTCTAGGCCCTAGTTAGAATTCCTAACGCTGTGATTAGACACCATGGCCAAGTGCAAGTCACGGAGGAAAGGGTTTATTTGGATTACACTTCAGAATTGCTGTTCGTCATCAAAGGAAGTCAGGACAGGAACTCAAACAGGGCAGCTACCTGGAGGCAGGAGCTGATACAGAGGCCATAGAGAGGTGCTGCTTACTGGCTTGCTCATCCTGCTTTCTTATAGAACCTAGGACCACCAGCCCAGGGATGGTACCACTCACAATGAACTGAACCCTCTCCCATTGATCACTAAGAAACTGCTGATAGGCCTGCCTTTAACCTGATCTTATGGAAACACTTTGTTTCTTTCTTTCTTTCTTTCTTTCTTTCTTTCTTTCTTTCTTTCTTTCTTTCTTTCTTTCTTTCTTTCTTTCTTTCTTTCTTTCTCTTTCTTTCTTTCTCTTTCTTTCTTTCTTATTAATCATTCCATTCATTTACATCTCAAATGATATTCCACTTCCTGTTTATCCCTTCCACAAATCCCCCATCCCACATCCGCCCTCTCCCCCCTCCTTTTTGCCTCTATGAGGGTGCTCTCCCACCCACCCACCCCCTTCGCCCCACCACTCCAGCATCCCCCTACAATGAGCCATCAAACCTCCACAGGACCAAGGGCCTCCCCTCCCACTGATGTCAGAAAAGGTCATCTGCTCTACCTATGTATCTGGAGCCATGGATCCCTCCCTGTACACTCCTTGGTTGGTGGTCTAGTCCCTGAGAGCTCCGGGTGGTCCAGCCAGCGAACATTGTTCTTCCTATGGGGTTGCAATCCCCCTCTACTCCTCCAGTTCTTCCACCAGCTCCCCCTCCCCCAGGGTTCCTGAGCTCAGTCTGATGGTTGGCTCCAAGCATCCACATCTGCATTGGTCAGGTGCTGACAGAACCTCCCAGGGAACAGCCACACCAGGTTCCTGTCAGCAAGTGCCTCTTGGAAACAGCAACAGTGTTGAGTTTGGTGTCTGCAGATAGGATGGATCCCCAGGTGGGGCAGTCCCCGATTGGCCCCTCCTTCAGTCTCTGTTCCATTTTTTGTCCCTGTTCTTCCTTTGGACAGGAACATTCCTGGGTTAAAAACTTTGAGATGGGTGGGTGGCCCCATCCCTCGACCAGGGAACATGCCTATCTACTGGAGGTGGTCTCTTACAGGTTCTGTCTCCCCTTTGCTGTGCATTTCAACTAAAGTCACCCCAGATGGGGCCTGGGAGCCTCTTGGTTCCCTGGTGTCTGCAATCTCCAGTTGTTGAAAGACTAGGCACATCCTCTCCCACTGAGGCCAGACAAGGCAGCCCAGTTAGGGGAAAGGGATGCACAGGCAAGCAAAGGCTTTAGGGACAGCCCCCCCCCCACCCGGCTGTTGGGAGACCAGCATGAAGACCAAGCTGTATATCTGCTACATATATGCGGGGCAGCCTGTGTATGCTCTTTAGTAGATAGTTAAGTCTCTGGGGACCCGCAAGGGTCCATGTTTGTTGACTCTGTCGTTCTTCTTATAGAAACCGTATCTCCTCCAGGTCCCTCAATCCTTCTCCCAACTCTCCCACAATATTCCCAAGCTCCGTGTAATGTTCAAAATCTCTTTTAAAAGTCCAAGGGCTCCTGAAAAAAATCATAATTGAATTATTTTCTCACTTCAAGAGGGTAGAAACAGAACAGTCACAGTCTGAACAAAGCAAAACCACACTCCAGCACTGTAAGCAACTCAATGTCAAACGATCTAGGATTCACTCACAATCATCTAGGCTCCTCCACAGGGCTTGGGTCACTCCTCTGGCTTCACCCTCTGCAGCACACACAGCTTGTCTTCCAGGCTCTGACTGGCTCTTCTCCAGCACTGCTGCTGTTCTTGATGGTCATACCATGGTACTGGCATCTCCAAAACTGCTGAGGTCTTCAACTCCAACTTGGCAGAATTTCTCCTACAGTGGCCTCTCTCTTCATGTTACCATGCCTCAGCTTCTCGGCACGACTCCTTCAATCTCAGGACTTCAACTGCGACTGAAGGTACACCTTTACTAGTGGCCTCCATGGACTCTCACAGTGCCAAGTCTTGCCATCTCCCAACAATCCCATTATCTCTTTAAAACCAGGTCCACCTAGGTGACTCTTACACTATGAAGTTTAGGTGCCAGCAACCTTGACTACCTCTGGAATGCAGCTTCTGTGTGCTCTCAGGAAACACTTCCTAGAAGATTTCAGCTCAATGATGCTGTCTCTTCTTAACCACAACTGATTCTTCAGCCCCAGCTGACTAGATTTATTACCACAGTAAAGCGAAGTTTCACTTTAGTGATTTTGATACCTTGTTAATCATATCCAACTTCTTCAGCCCCAACTAACCAGAACCACAGATTCTTTTATTATTATTATTATTTTCTTTATTTACATTTCAAATGCTATTCCAAAAGTTCCCCATACCCTCCCCCTGCCCCTGCTCCCCTACCCACCCACTCCCACTACTTGGCCCTGGCCTCCCCCTGTGCTGGGTCATATAAAGTTTACAAGACCAAGGGGCCTCTCTTCCCAATGATGGTCGATTAGGCCATCTTCTGCTACATATGCAGCTAGAGACACAAACTCAGGGGGGTACTGGTTAGTTCATATTCTTGTTCTACCTACAGGGTTGCAGCCCCCTTCAGGTCCTTGGGTACTTTCTCTAGCTCCTCCATTGGGGACCCTGTAGAACCACAGATTCTTAATTCAAATGATCCAATAGAGTCTGTTTTCCTCTCAAACATCACAAGTCAGGCCTTCATCGTTGTACTGCTCTCAACATTCTTATCTTCCAACCTCCTTCAACACTCAATGAATTTTCTAGCCAAAAGTCCCAAAGTCCTTATGTAACCTTCCCCAAAACATGCAATATCCCACTGTCTTGGTACCAATTTATCTTGGGGTTTGCATTGCTGCAATGAAACACCATGACCAAGAAGCAAGTTGGGGAGGAAAGGGTTTATTCAACTTACACCTCCACATTGCTGTTCATCACCAAAGGAAGTCAAGACAGGAACTCAGGAAGGGCAGGAACCTGGAGTCAGGAGCTGATGCAGAGGCGGTGGGGTTCTGCTTACTGGCTTGGTCATCATGGCTTGCTCAGCCTGCTTTCTTTATAGAACCCAGGACCACCAGGCCAGGGGTGGCACCATCCATAATGGTGGCCCTCCCCTATCAATCACTAATTGAGAAAATGCTCTACAGGCTTGCATACAGCCAGATCTTATGGAAGCATTTTCTTTTTTCCTTTCTCATCTCTTTTTCCATCTTTTCTTCTTTTATTCTCTGTCATACAATACATCCTGACCAGAGCCTCCCCTCCCTCCACTTTCCTCAGTCCCTCCCCCAGCCTCCCTTTCCTCCATTTCTCCAAATCCTCTCCCACCTTCCCTCTCCACTATACCCATTGCTCCTCCATTTCCCTTCAGAAAAGAGCAGCCCTCCCAGGGATATCAACCGAACATGGCATAAGAAGATAGACCAAGACTAGACACAAACATCAAGGCTAGACAAGCCAACCCAGTAGGAGGAGAGGGTTCCAAGAACAATTTTCTTTAGATCCCCTCCTCTCAGATGGCTTTAGCTTGTGTCAAGTTGACACAAAACTAACCAGCACATCTGTCTTTGTGGGGCCATATGTGGATTGGTCCTGTTGTGTTGAGAAGACCTGATTAGTTTTCTCCAGTGGAGCCTCACTGGGGAAACAAACTCACAGGGAGCACACATGCCCAGCAGTAGCTGCCAACAGAAAATGAACTCAATGATGTCTTTGGGGTTTTCTTGTCTCATAATGTTGTGCCAGGGCCTTTTCTGTTTCTTTTTTTTTTTAAATTTTATGTATTTTCCTTTTTAAATCTACAGGTTCTTTGCATACATATTATGGCTTCTGTTTCGAGTTTTTATGGGATTCCTGAGTGTTTGAATGAGTGGGGTTCTGTCTCTCTATCTGGTCCTTATACCTTTCCTTGGGCTCTTTTTCTTCTTTTTGTTTGCTTAGTCCTATTCCATTGTGTTACCTTTGTTTTCTGTTATTTTACTACTGTCCCTTAGAAGCCTATGTGTTTTCTTATGAAAGGAACTCAGTGAATTTGAATGTGGGAGAAGTGGACAGGAACTGTCTGAGTACATGGAGGAAAAACTGTACTTGGGATAAATTTATATTGAAAATACTTTCCATAAAAATAAAAAGTTTAAATAATAAACCAGTAGATAGATAAATAATTTTAATTGACTATTCACCAAAATATAATTGAGAGAACTTAGGAAGAGATGTATTTTCAAATGCTACTATCTATTGCCATATACATATTCTCAAACAGAGAAGGAAGAGGTAGAAAAGGAGAACAGGAGGATGAAAAAGAAGAGGTGGGAGGAGAAGCAGGGAGAAGAGGAGGAGAAGGAGAAGAAACAGCATAATGTGCTCCTCTTGAAGTTCTTTTTAAACTTCTTTCATATATTACATCCCAAATACCTCCTTTCATCCCACTCCCACCACCACCACCTCCTCTCCTCTCCATCTATTCCTTCCCTTCCTTTCCCTCCAGAAAGGGCAGGCCTCTCAGGGATATCAAACAAACATAGCATTTCAAGTTGCAGAAAGACTAGGCAACTTCTCCTCATATTAAGGCTGGACAAGGAAACCCAGTAAAAGAAAAAAGGGTCCCAAGTAGGCATAAGAGTCAGAGACAGCCCCTACTCCTGTGTTAGGAGTCCCACAAGAACACCAAGCTACATAACCATAACATATACTCAGAGGGCCTAGACTGAATGCATGCAGACTCCCTGATTATTGGTTCAGTCTCTGTGAGCTCCTATGAGCCCAGATTAGTTGACTCTGTGAGTTTTCTTGTGGTGTCCTTGACACCTCTGACTCCTACAATTCTTCCCCCATACCCCTTCCACAGGATTAACCAAATTCTGCCTAATGTGTGGCTGTGGGTCTCTGCATCTGTTTCCACCAGTTGCTGGATGGAGCCTCTCTGATGACAACAATTACATTACCTTTGATCTATGAGTATAGCAGAAAATCATTAGGAATACTTTTATTGACTTTTTTTTTTTTGGCCAGGAGTGTTTGATTCTATCCTGGGGCTCTGGGTCATCTGGCCTCTGGTTTCTGGTCTCCAGGCAGTGTCAGGGGTGGGCTCCTTTCTCCTGGCATGGGTCTCAGTCACTGATTGGCTACTCCAATTTCTGTGCCACCTTTACTCCAGTATATCTTGTAAGCAGGAAAAGTTGTAGGTTAAAGGTTTATGGCTGGGTTTTTGTCCCAACCCCTCTGGTGGAAGGCTTGTCTGCTTACAGGAGATGGCAAGTTCAATTTCCATACTCCCATTACTAGGAGTCTTAACTAGAGTCACCCTCATAGGTTCCTGGGGGTTTCTATTGCTTTCAGTTTCTACCTTGCCCCCAAAGACAATTCCAGTTGTCTCTCCCGTCATTTCTTCCCTCCACCCTCCCCCAACCTGATCCTTCATGTTCACATCTCCACCTGCCCCCAATCCACCCACAATATCTATTATTATATTTCCTCTTCCCAAAGAGATTCATATGTCTCCCCTTAATGCTTCCTTGTTACTTAGACTCTCTGGGTCTTTGGATTACGGCATGATTATCCTTTAATCCTTTACAGCTAACATCCACTTAGAAGTGAGTCCACACCATGTTGGTCTTTCTGGGTCTGGGTTACCTCAGTCAGGATGGCTTTTTTCCTAGTTCTATATGTTTGTCTGTGAATTTCATGATATAATTTTTAACAGCTGAGTAATATTCCATTGTGTAAATGTACAATATTTTCTTTTCTCATTTCTGGCTATTAGGAACAAAGCTACTATAAACATAGTTGAGCAAGTGTCCTTGTGCTAGGATGGAGCATATTTTGGGCATATGCCCAGGATTGGTATAACTGTGTCTTGAGGTTGGCCAATTTCCAGTTATCTGAGAAACCTACATATTGCTTTCCAGAGTGGTTGTACAAGTTTGCAGTCCCAGCAGCAATGGAGGAGCGTTCCTCTTGCTTTATATTCTCACCAGCATCTGATGTCACTTGTGTTTTTTATTTTAGCCATTCTGATAGGTGTAAGGTGAAATATCAAAGAAGTTTTCATTTGAATTTCTCTGATGGCTAAGGATGTTGAGCATTTCTTTATTTCTTGGCTATTAGAGATTCCTCTGTTAAGAATTTCCTTGTTTAGATCTTACCCCATTTTTAATTAGTTTATTGAACTGTTGATATGACTTGAGTTCTTTATATATTTTGAATATTAGCCCTCTGTTGGATGTGGGGTTGGTGAAGATCTTTTCCGATTCTGTAGGCTGTTATTTTGTACTATTGGCCATGTCCTTTGCCTTACAGAAGTTTTGCAGTTTCATGAGGTTAATTTTGGTGCCTGCGCTATTGGTGTTCTGTTCAGGAAGTTTTCTCCTGTACCAATGTTTTCAAGGATATTTCCCACTTTCTCTTCTATTTGGTTCAGTGTATCTGGTTTTACATTAAGGTCTTTGATCCACTTGGACTTGAGTTTTGTGCAGGGTGATAGATATGGATCTATTTGCATTTTTCTACTTTCAGGCATCCAGTTAGACCAGAACCATTTGTTGAAGTTGATGTCTTTTTTCCATTGTATATTTCTGGCTTCGTTATCAAAAAATAGGGTGTTGATAGATGTGTGGAGTTATAGCTGAGTCTTTTTATTCAAGTCCATTGTTCAACCTGTCTGTCTTATACCAAAACCATGTAGTTTTTATTCCTAGAGCTCTGTGGCAGCACTTGGAATCAGGGGTGGTGAAGCTCCTTTACAGATTTGGTTTACCGATCCTGTGTTCGTTTTTCCAGATGAAGTTGAGAATTGCTCCTTCAAAGTCTGTAAAAAATTGAGTTGAAATTTTAATGGGGATTGCATTAAATCCATAGATTGCTTTTAGTAAGGTGGCTATTTTCACTATGGTAATTCTACAGATTCATGAGCATGGGAAATCTTTCCATCTTCTGTGATCTTCAGTTTCTTTCTTCAAAGACTTTAAGGTTTTATCATAAAGCCTTTCATTTGTTTGGTTAGAGTTACCCCAAGGTATTTCATATTATTTTGTACTATTGTGTTGTACAGGGATAATCTCTTGTGTACTGGGTAGAAGCAATATAAAGCCTATGGCCTATAAGAAAAGGTAGAGTAGAAGGTGGGGCATCTGGCAGAGAAGAAATCTGAGAAAGGGTCACATGCAGAAAGATTCTCCACCCAGACCCTAAAGAAATCAAATGTGTGAAACTGAGGAGAGGTACGTAGCCATGTGGCAGACATCGAATAGTTTAAACAGGTTAACATAAGTTAAAAGCTAGTTGAGGAAGAAACCAAAGCTTATAGCCTGGGCAGTTATTAAATAATAAACATCTGAATTGTTATTTGGGAACTGGGGCAGGTGGAAAGACAGACTGACTGGAAGGGGGCGGAGCCAGGAGACAACTCTCAGCAGAACATGCAAGCTGAGTAGCAGAGAGACTTGATGGGTGCCAGCTACAGACACGTGGTAACGGCAGAAAAGGCTGAAAAGTCAGCAGACTTAGTAAAAGGCTTGGAAGGTCCTTAAGGAGAGTGAGAGATTAAAAAGAAAAATATTTTCATATGTCAAAAAAAAAAATGGGAAACACAATGACACAGTGCATCTGGATCCCATATGATTTTGTTTCACTTACCAGCATACAGATAATTGTTTTCAGTAACGATCACAGATTTGTATATGCTGTTTAAGAGAGATCAGAGAGAAAGAAGACTTCGATAAGGAAAGGACTGAAACAATCTTTACTAAGTTACAAACAATAGAACAAAATTTAGACCATTTGACTCATGAAGAAATTTCAAAGGAATCCAATCTAAAGTCTACAGCGCCACCTTGTGACAAAATCTCAGAATGACAGTCATTAAATTCGTAGATTAAAAAGACACTGAGTTAGACTCTGAGTTAGCTGGGCGGTGGTGGCGCATGCCTTTAATCCCAGCTCTTGGGAGGCAGCAGCAGGCGGATTTCTGAGTTCGAGGACAGCTTGGTCTACAAAGTGAGTTTCAGGACAGCCAGGGCTACACAGAGAAACTCCGTCTTGGAAAAAAAAAAAAGAATGCAGATTCTATTGTGGATGTAAAAAACAAAAAATGATCTAACTATACTTTAAAGAAAATGCTCTTAGAACAGGTAACACAGCTGCTGAAATACTCTGGATTTTAGAAAAGGATTGATGTATTAGATCAGTCTATATATATGATAACCTCAAAATGGAAGGCAAGAAAAACGAAAGAAAGAGAAGAAAGATGCTATTATAAACTTTTTAGGGGCCAAAGCGGAGAAGGTGGCTCCAGTGGTGACAGCTCTGGGGTTCGCGTCTCGGCATGTGTGGGCTGCCGCTGCTGCTCAGGTCTGGAATGAAGGTTCTCCTCACCATTCTTCGCTTGTGCGAGCGGCCTGCGCCCGGGGCCCGCGCCCTGCTCAAGAGGCGGCACTCCAGCAGCACTCTGTTTTCTACTGCAGTGGACACTGAAGAAATCCCAGTTAAAGACCAAGATTAGATGGCTTCATTCACCAAGTAAAGAACAGCCTCAACTGCATGGTACTGGTACAGCGACAGACAAGTAGATCAATGGAATAGAATTGAAGATCCAGAAATGAATCCACACACCTATGGTCACTTGATTTTTG
>NW_018394011.1:0-4826 GCF_900095145.1 Mus pahari | reverse complement strand
TATCCAGCACTTCACACATCCAGTACAGTCCTCTATCCTAAGCTAGTCTGGAGGTTACCAAGCAGTGAAAAGATGGACCAAAGGGGTGAATCTCTGCGAACAAGAACTTCTTCTGGTACCTATTCATCAGAAGGTACATTGGTGTCTGGTGGTGATGGACCTAAGTAAAAAGTGTCTTAAATATCTGGATGCTATGGGACAAAAAGGCCACAGGATCTATGACATTCTTCTTCAGTATTTACAGGATGAAAGCAAGACCAAGAGAAATACAGATCTCAATCTCTTAGAGTGGGCCCACTATAGTATGAAGCCACATGAGATTCCTCAACAGTTGAATGGGAGTGATTGTGGGATGTTTACTTGTAAATATACAGATTATATTTCCTGGGACAAACCTATCACATTCACTCAGCACCAGATGCCTCTCTTCCAGAAGGATACGGTGTGGGAAATTCTTCACCAGCAGTTGCTGTGACAATGCCCTGTCTGGTCTTCTAGCTGCTGCTGGTTCTTTCATGGATACTTCCATATACCTCATGCATTGTGGGTTAAAAAGTCCCCGATCCTACAACCCTGTAGGTGGAACAACAATATGACCAAAGGCTGGGTGGAAGTGCAGAACCATGGCTTCAGAACAACCCACTTTGGTCCAAAACAGTTGAAATAAAGAGGACCTCTCTGTTCAGTGAGAAGTGAACAGCGGTATTCAAAAGGAAGAGCTGATACAGAGAAGGTGGTGGGACTCCAATTTGAAAAGGAAGGTTCCAAGAGGACACCAAATGGAGCTTGATCTGTCAGAAGTGTCTGCCTGATTTTGTCTGGGAAGTGGAAGTGGCTCACTCAGAAGGAAAATATCAGTGCTTGAGATAAAGGAAAAGAACTTCCCAAGCAAAGAGAAGGACAGAAGAACAGAAGAGCTCTTTGAACTTACAGAGGACATGGACATGGAAATCAGTAATGCCCTGGGCCATGGCCCACCAGGTGACATTTTGAGCAGCGCTTTCAAGTTGTGACTCACCTGAGGAGATATCCAGACCTTAAAGAACAACCACTGGCTCAATGATGCGGTCATTAATTTTTATATGAATCTTTTAGTGGAAAGGAGTAGAAAGCAAGGCTATCCAGCACTTCACACATCCAGTACAGTCCTCTATCCTAAGCTAGTCTGGAGGTTACCTGCTTGTGGACGTTGTACATCGTGGTGCGGAGCCTAGTGCGCACCACGATGTACAACGTCCACAAGCAGCACATGAATTCACTCATTTGCAAACACTGGGCAGTGCCCTTTTCCCACTGCTCTTTTATAATTAGCTATAAATAATTTGTTTGGACTATTTATTTCTGAAAAGAATGTTAATCAAACTGCCACTTCTGCTGCAGAAAGATATCAGTGGGGGGGGGGAGCGGGAAGGAGGTGTTCGCTAGCTTCTCTAATGCTGGAGTGGGAACTGCCAACATACAGTTAAGGTTCTCTCTTTTAAGGCTTGAAAATGCCAGAAGAAATGATGATGTTCTGTTGTAGGATCTGGCTGCCTTTTAGAGAGTCTGATGCTGTGACACAGTTCGTGAAAATGTGGCCAAGGAACTCGATCTGTGCATCCTCAGAACAGGGCGTGCTCATCTTAGAGACTTTATTTTCTAGAACCGAAGTAGCTTGGCTTCCTCTTGAAACTGGATTCAAAGTAACTGTGAGCGTACATGTTAAGTCATAGGTCTGGTGAGTGTGTGAGCCTCACCATGGTAAGGGGTGGCCTGAGCTGTCTGCTTCAGAAGATGATCCTCAATGTAAGCCTGTTTTTCCTCATATATATATGAAATTAAGTTCTTAGCTCATCAGCACGCCCTACTCCAGCCCCACTGAGCCTTTGGAGAGAGATTTAGTACTTGGCTCTGAGGTTGCTGGGTTTACAGTCATCTATTTTGCATATGAAAGTTTGTATTTAACTTTTTTGTTCATTAAAAGTCTTACAGATGTGGTTATGCATTTTTAATTTCAGAAAGTTGGTCAGAGCATATTTTGCAAGATCTAGTGTTGCTTTTATGATGTAATAAAAGACTGGCAGAAAAAATTAAACTGTTTAGGATAATTAAATACAAGTTAATAGTCAATAAAACTTATGGTCATGTTAGGTACTAGTTTATTTGATTACAGAAATATGTTTTCTACATTTAACAGCTAACAAATAGCTAGGAACAGGTAATGTTTGCCTATTCAGATATACTATGGTTACATAGCTGGTCGTCAAGAAGCTTAGAGATCTACAAAATATGGCATTTAAAGAAGCTTTATTAATAAAAGGCTTTTTATGACAACAGCATGTCAGTTCCTGGCAGCATCCCCAGTCTACTTCCAAGATGATGATGACCATCAAAGAACCTCTGTATAGAGTTTGTTTCTTATGTGGAAAGCTAGCCAGTGGGCAATAAACTTCCCTTGCTTCAACGCCAGACAGTATGCTGTCCAAACAGAATGCAGGGAAGTTGATTGCCAAGCTTTGCCAAGGCAAGGTAAGCAATCCTTTATAGTTTCTGCTTCATAGAAACGTCTCTCAGATATTCTGGGCCAGAAGGCTGAAGATGATGTTCCAGTGTTACAGAAGGACCTTTGGTAACTGTCCAGATGTTCAGCAACCTCTGTCATTTCTATAGTTTCTGAAGCTGCTTGCTCTACACTCCCTGTTTCCTTGCATAATATTTATCCTTCTCAGGTCTCTGATGGGATTGAAAACTAGATATAGTCTTATGATTTAAGCTTAAATTGTTTAGAATTTAAGAAAAGATTTTTTTTTGTTTTTTGGTTTTTGGGTTTTTTTTTGTTGTTGTTGTTTTGGTTTTTGGTTTTTTTGAGACAGGGTTTCTCTGTGTAGTCCTGGCTAACCTGGAACTCACTCTGTAGACCAGGCTGGCCTCAAACTCAGAAATCCACCTGCCTCTGCCTCCCAAGTGCTGGGATTAAAGGCGTGCGCTACCATGCCTGGTTTAAGAAAAGATTTTAAGCTCTAATTAGGTACAGAACTTCTGAACTCACCAAGATCAGATAGATGATAGAATACATTCTCCAAGGTTGGCAAATACCTATGTTCTGGACATTGTGAATATAATTCTTACCTGATGGTTTTCGTAATTGTTCTTATTTTATAAAGTTTATTGGTATTGGAGAAAGTCTTTTATTGGACTAAAAAGCCCTATGACCTATAGAAAAGTGTAGAATGGAAGTTAGGATACCTGGCTTGGGTGGGGGGGAACTCTGGGAAAGAGTCACGTGCAACAGGAAGATTCTCCATCTGGATTCAGAGAAAGTCAGACATATGAAACTGAGGAGATGTACCAGACATAAAATAGGATAAATGGGTTAATAGAAGTTATGAGCTAGTCAGGGAACAAGCCAAACATTATGGCCTAGGGACTTGTTGAATAATAATAAGCCTCTGAATCATTATTATTATTATCATTCTTTCTCAACCTGTTTGTCACGTGTGTAAAAGAGCCCTACTGTTTGTTTTGTTTTGTTTTTGTCTGTTTGTTCGTTTCATTTTTTTAAACATTGATTTTGTATCCAACCACTTTGCCGAAGGTGTTTATCAGCTGTAGGAGTTCTCCAGTAGAATTTTTGGGGTCACTTATGTATACTATCATATCATCTGCGTAAATAGCGATACTTTGACTTCTTCCTTTCCAATTTGTATCCCCTTGTTCGCCTTTTGTTGTATTACTGCTCTAATAGAACTTCAAGTACTGTATTGAGTAGACATGGGGAGAGTGGGCAGCTTTATCTTGTCCCTGAATTTAGTGGAATTGCTTTTAAGTTTCTCTCCATTTAATTTGATGTTAGCTACTGGTTTGCTGTATATTGCATCATGTTTAGGTATTGGCCATGAATTCCTGATCTTTCCAAGACTTTTATCATGAAGGGGTGTTGGATTTTGTCAAATGCTTTCTCAGCATCTAACGAGATGATCATGTGTTTTTTGTCTTTGAGTTTGTTTATGTAGTGGATTACGTTGATGGATTTCCTTATATTAAACCATCCCTGCATCCCTGGGTTGAAGCCTATTTGGCTATGGTAGATAGTTTTTTTTTGGGGGGGGGGNGTTTTAGATTCAGTTTACACATTTTATTGAGAGTTTTTGCATCAGTGTTCATAAGGTAAATTGGTTCATAATTATCTTTCTTCATTGAGTTTTTGTACGGTTTAGGTATCAGGGTGACTGTGACCTCATAAAATTAATTTGGCAATGTTCCATCTGATTCTATTTTGTACAATAACGAGGAATATTGGTATTAACTCTTCTTTGAAAGCATGGTAGAAATTTGTGCTAAAACCATCTGGCTCTGGGCCTTTTTTTAGTTAGGAGACTTTTGATGACTGCTTCTATTTCCTTAGGGGGTTACAGGTCTATTTAAGTTGCTTATCTAATCCCAATTTAACTTTGACAAGTGGCATCTATCAAGAAAAATATCCATTTCTTTTAGATTTTCCAATTTTGTGGAGTACAGGTTTCTAAAGTATGATTTAATAATTCTCTGCATTTCCTCGGTGTCCTTTATTTTTTTAGAATTTGATTAATAAATGCCATGTCCAACTTCTTTCTTTCTTTCTCACCCTATACATATGAAATGGCATATATTTTGTCTTCTGTACCAATTTATATATTTTTTATTTGATATTTTCTTTATTTACATTTCAAATGCTATCCCGAAAGTTCCCCATACCCTCCCCCCGCCCCTGCTCTCCTACCCACCCACTCCCACTTCTTGGCCCTGGCCTTCCCCTGTGCTGGGTCATATAAAGTTTGCAAGACCAAGGGGCCTCTCTTCCCAATGAT
>NW_018394010.1:11934-13357 GCF_900095145.1 Mus pahari | reverse complement strand
CTCTTCACAAGTCTTCTCCCTCCTTGTTGGGTTTACCTGTGCCAATCTTGTTCTACTTTCCTTGTGAATATCCTCATGCCCACAAACTCTGTTACCACTGACAATATGCCCATCTTTACTATTAGAAAGCCCAATGTTTCTCCAAACTTTTTCTAGACTTTGGACAGGACAATAGTCTCTACTTGCCATCCACCCATGAATCCCCCCAACTGTCTACTATTTTCTTTCAGATCCCCCAGACATCACCTCCATTTTCATCTTGGACCCCAAAGTTGCCTTGTTCACCATTATACGCCAGCAAATTCTTGAACTCTTTNTGCAATCTTTTTACTTGGACTGACCCTGACTAGAACTTCTCCCAGCAACTTACCTGGCAGGTTCTCAGCAGGGATTTGGAGACGGTGCCTATCAATCCTGGAATGTTCTTTAGTTGCAGTCAAATTCTCTTGTTTCTTCTCTCCTGCCTTTCCATCTGACTCTCCCTTTTCCTCCTTACAAATATTCCCTTCTCCCCACAACATTCTTCTGCCAATATACTAGACTGAATTCCCTTTCCTAAGACAAAGAGATNGAATTTAGTTTTATGCTACAGTGGCTACTTACAGTTGTAGGTCTCCAGTGTCCTCGCTAGTGTCTCCCAACCTTCTTATGCTGCATCCAAAGCTGATCTCATTGTCATCTGTTTCCAGTCCGGCACACAGCAAGGTTTTATAGCCCTGAAANAGGCCCTCAGGGACTCCTGCCCTTGGGCTCCCCAACCCTTCCTGACCCTTCCTGAGTCTTCCTGACCCTTCCTGACCCTTCCTGACCATTACCTCTCTGGTGTTCGTAAGTAGGTCTTAGTCCATCTAGTCCAACCAACAGGAGACTCACTCTGACCTGCTGCCCATTTCTCTATATTTCAGAGCTGGCCCCTTATGCCTTAATGTTCAAGAACCTGCAATTCTGCTCATCCCCGGACCCCTCAAAGTTATTCTCTTTCAACTCGTGGTTTGACTATACATCTGTGCAACATGATCAGCCCTTCTACACTGTCCTCCACTTCCTCCCTTTGTTCCCTCTCTTGTCACACTTCCCTTCCTCAGTGTCCAGTTTCTCTTCAGCTCTGGAATTCACTCAACACTAACCACTCTTCCTCTCTATACAAATTCAGGTAATATCTTGCTTGTGGCTCAAAAATTTCATAATTATTACAAGGTAATGGATAAGCACTCATGGTTTTGTGGCACTTCCCATTCCTGGACCTCTGGATAGGTTCACTGATGGTAGTTTTCCAGGAACCCCCACATCCATCTGGCTTGATAACAATCTTAGAGTGCTACCGTGATGATTTTGACTACTCTGAATGCGTGGCTGAGGCAAGTTCCCTTCCTTTTTTTAGCATGCAGAGTTCATTGGCCAAATGGGGTCATAAACCTAGCTA
>NW_018394010.1:6425-10709 GCF_900095145.1 Mus pahari | reverse complement strand
CTTTGCTAATTACTGGGATGTCATTTCCATCCCTGCCTCAATAGACTACTCCTTGCTCCTCCTACTTTGAGATCTTGTTTTGATTCTCACTTCAATGAATGCTCTAAAGACCAGATGTGATGGCCTGCACAAGCTCCTTCTAAGAGAAGGATCCTCCCACATCCAACTTTCAATATTGTTCCCACTGGTACTAGTACTTCTCCTCATAAGGGAGTGCCCTCTGGCCTTGGGACCTGTACACACTAGTTACTAAATACTCTCCTAGGTACTAAATACTCTCCCACCTGCACAGGACCTACCTTGGTGTACCTCATCTGCATCCTAGAGAATATGGATGAATGCATACCCCCATCTAACACCTAACACTGTCACCACTCTTTCTTCCTTCCTTCCCTCTCAGATGGGGTCTGGGTCCTTATCTGATAGCTAAACCAGAGTGCCTCACTCACTACCAATCTCCAGAAGAGCTTCAATGATTCTGTCCACTCCTCCTGTTAGGTCTGACTATACTTGCCTCACATAGCTAACAAAGCTCTCCTGATTTCCATTGCTGCCTGACTGCTTCAGAAGTGGGACTTCACCCTGCCTGACCATACACCACTGGATCTGTATACACACTAGGGGATGGCTGTAATGGGGGTGAAGATTTCTGCAAGCAGGCCATCATAATTTTTTCCAGAGATCACATACCTACCTATAACCTCCTAAGTGTCTCATCACTGGCTCTGATATAAAGGCCTCTGTCTGGCCTACCAAGGCAACCTATGTAACTTCTGCAGCTTGTAATCAGATCATTGCCACCTTACCCTAACCTCTCTTGCCCCAACTCAGAAACCAAAATCAGACCTACTGACTGCCAGGGAAGTGATTGGATTTCTCATCCCTTCCTCATATCTCATTTTTCCCACCCTTAATTACTTTGCTATCCCTTCCCCCACCCCAAGTGTTTCTCCCCTTGCTATTAAATTCATACTCATGATTTCCCTGAAATCCTCTTCTTAAAAGGAAATATTTTCAACTTAACCTTGGAGGTGTCTCCTTCAGATTGTCATGCCACACTAAGTTCCCTGTCTCAGCCCTAGCCTTTTGACACTCCACCTCTCTTTGGCACACTCATTCTTAGCACCAAATGCAGACACTCACGGAAGCTCTTCCAGATATCCTGCTTTAACCTTTCTACGTGCCTGCCTGTCACAGAGCACTGGAATCTTGGATTTACAGCTCCCAGGCATTGACGTCTCTTCCTTTTATCAGATAAGAGTGTCTTCTTACCTTTCTCTGCCTTACATTCTAACTCTTTCCTCCTGACACAAAAATCTCAATCCAGAACTTGCCTTCTGCCAGGACACACTGGTCTGTGAGGATGATCTTTCTACCAATCTTGGGACTGACAGAAGTGGGCACAGGGACTTCTAAATAATTATTAGAAAGTGTCAATACTTGTTTGTCAGGATGTGATGTTGCACATCAGCTCCTGGCAGTCCAGGACCAGATGTGTTCCCTAGCTGCTATTTATCATGCAGGACATTGTTACTTGCAGACCACACATATGGGTATATGTGCGCTTCTGAATGATCAGAGCTACTATATTAGTACGTCATCACTGTTAGAGATGGATTACAGAGGGAAAGGGAGAGCGCCTCTGCTCTTCTGTACTACTCCAGCTCATTCTTAACATTTTCGTTGTCCTATCTGTTTTCTTTGGCTGCCCCTTTCATCCTGATGTCCCTGTGGATACTCTGCCCACATCAGCTCTGCTCTCAAACTGACTTGTAAACCCTTAGGTCTCTACCCATCAATTTTTGTTGCTCTCAAATTTGGCCAGAGATGCTTCTTTATGCAGCAGAGTCTCCTAAGGGACACAGTGCCATGTACAGTCAACTGAGAATGAACTGCCAGTGATCAGCTGTGCGTGAATCATCTATATCAAGCTTTCCTGATCGAGGACTCAAGGAGTATCAGGAAGAATGGGTGGGAAGAATGTAAGAACTGGGAAATTGTTGGGGTCTCCCACCTCCACTAATCACTCTCCCTCTAAACATTATATTGTGCCCCCTACAGGCGCATAGGGCCACCACAGAATTGCTATGGAGAGGGCTTCCCCAGATCTCCCAGAGTGCAGCGTCCTCGGACTGCCTACTATTGATTGATCGCTCGGACCGCCCACTATCCCTTGGACTCACCTATGATCGGACCGCCGAGGCAACTTCATAGAGACTCAAGGGCAGGCTGGGAATCTTTCCTTGTACTTAAGCAGAGTCCGATTATTAAACATCGAGCCTTGATCAGTGTTCATTGCCAAGGCATACATTTTCCTTTCGCAGCCTATTCCCTTTTAGTATATTCCCGCCCTTCAGTACGAACCCAGATGGGAGTGTTTCTGCAGGCGCAGGAACACTCAGGAAATAAGAGAGTTGTGAAAAGCTGACCTCTGAATGTGGCATGGCTACTGCACACTGACACAACAGCTCACAGTAGTTGTACCTACCTGTACAACATCAAGCCAGTTAAAAATTCTGTCTTGGCATACTAGTACCGGAGGATACAGCAATACCTCCCCTGGGCATAAATACAGAATATGTTCCAACTGGTAATAACACATGCTCCACTATGTTCATAGGAGCCTTATTTATAATAGCCAGAAGCTGGAAAGAACCCAGATGTCCCTCAACAGAGGAATGGATACAGAAAATGTGGTACATTTATACAATGGAATAGTAATCAGCAATTAGAAACTATAAATTCATAAAATTCTTAGGCAAATGGATGCATCTAGAGGATATCATCTGAGTGAGGTAACCCAATCACAGAAGAACACACATGGTATGCACTCACTGATAAGAAGATATTAGCCCAGGAACTTAGAATACCGAAGATACAATTTGCAAAACCCATGAAACTCAAGAAGAAGGAAGACCAAAGTGTGGATACTTTTCCACTTCTTTGAATTTGGAACAAAGTACCCATGGAAGAAGTTACAGGGACAAATTTTAGAGCTGAGACAAAAGGATGGACCATCCAGAGACTGCATCACCTGGGGATCCATCCCATAATCAGCCACCAAACCCAGACATTATTGTATATGCCAGCAAGGTTTTGCTGAAAGGACCCTGATATAGCTTTCTCTTCTGAGGCTATGCCAGTGCCTGGCAAACATAGAAGTGGATGCTCATAGTCATCTATTGGCTGGAACACAGGGCCCCCAATGTAGGAACGAGAGAAAGTACCCAAGGAGCTGAAGGGGTCTGCAACCCTATAGGTGGAACAACAATATGAACTAACCAGTACCCCCAGAGCTCAGGGGGAACACCAGGGCCAAGGAATGGGAGTGGGTAGATAGGGGAGCAGGGCAGGGGGAGGGTATAGGGGACTTTGGGGATAGCATTTGAAATGTAAATGAAGAAAATACCTAATAAAAAATTGGAAAAAAAGACATAGCATCTTAAACATTTTCAGTGAGGGCAATAAGTTTCATGATATATTCTGAGAAAAGCTCCTGAAGGGTGAACTGTGGGAACTGTGGTGAGATGCTTCATGTATAACTAGAAATTGATGTGAATCCATCTATGGTGTGAGAAAACAATGATAACACTCCATGTCCATATGGATGTATATGATTGTGCATGTATAAAATATTGAGAATTGTAATTAGAGGGTTTTAAAGAGCCTACATTGGTATAGAATTGTTCCCTTTGTCCTCCTTTCCATTTTGCCTACTTCCTATTACAGCAAAGTGCTATAAATTACTATTGCCCCTCTACAAAGCATGATGACTATTCTTGGTTGTCAACATGACTGCATCTGGAGACAATAAAAGCCCAAGGTGCTTGGTTCTCCTGTGTGAAATATTTTCTTAATTAGATTACTTTAAGGATGTAGACCCATCCTAGACTTTGGCTGAACCTTCTGGTGGCAGACTACATTAAAGGACACAGGACAAGGAAGTGTTGGGTTTTTTTGCCTGCTTTCTCTTACTCTTCCTGGCAAGTGTATCTATCCTGTTGTTATCCTGAGTTAAATCCAACTTCTTCAGGATTCCAATGCAATCTGAAAACCTGCAGCTCTCCAGGAATCCTCAAGGATTCCAGCCCCAGTCTGGGAGTGTTGAGACAGCCAGCCTTATGGATGAATCAAGTACTAATTCTTGGCCTTTTTTCAGGAGACAGTCAGTGTTAGACTATCCAGACCACACACACTCTCAGGCACTCTGACAAAGCCCCTGTTAGTGTGTGTATGTGTGTGTATATACATATATATTCTGCCAGCTCTGTTATTTAGCAAATC
>NW_018394010.1:4888-6015 GCF_900095145.1 Mus pahari | reverse complement strand
TGTAGCCCTGGCTGTCCTGGAACTCACTTTGTAGACCAGGCTGGCCTCGAACTCAGAAATCCGCCTGCCTCTGCCTCCGGAGTGCTGGGATTAAAGGCATGCGCCACCACGCCCGGCCATAACTAAGGATTTCTAAATGTGATATAATTTGCTTTCTTTTCTTCTAAATAATTGACTATATTTAACAGGAGGTACTGAATAGCAACAGCACACAAAACAGGAATAAGTGGGAACCCTATCCTGTTCTTTCCCACTTTCCCATTGTGTTTGCCTTTTCCTTTACCCCCATTGGCTTTGCCACACCCAGAGTTATGCTTATAAGTTGAGAAAAGAGCACTGGGACTATATGGCCACAACAGGTCTTGAAGACCATAGGAGGTTTCATATAGTCGTCTGTCACTGACCTTGAAGAGATAGTGTGAATTTGAAGGATATGTGGAAAAGGAAAAGAAAGTGTTTGGTCCATTGTAAATCTAAGGAAAAAGGATCAAACAAAAATTATGGTTTTATTTCCAATTAAAAATGCATTGGATAGGTTTTTACAACAAGAGAAAAGAAAATTATTTCATGTACATGTTCATAACAAAAGTAAAGGAATACAGTATTGATTAGATAATTTTGTTCAGTAAAGCATAGCATACCCTACAACAGTTAAAGTTTAATTGCATTGTGGATTTGAATCATGGGTTATGGCCAGTGAGAATCAAGTAATACTATATAATTAAATGGTAATGATTTAATTAAATGAATAAGCTAGTTGTCTCCAAATAAAGATTAGGTACATAAATGGTAACTATGAGATGGAAATTTGGCATACGCTTTAGTTACTTTAAACACTTTCAACAATAACTTACTCCCTTGTAAAAGGGTAACCATCAGCTGGACATAGAACTATTGTTTTATCTATTTAGTCCTGACTGCCCTAAAAGTCCTCTCCCCTTCAACCACACTGACCCCAAATCAAAGTTCCACCTGCCTCTGTCTCCAAAGCACTGGGATCAAAGGCATGCTCCACCACAGAATTTTTTTAAAGCAAGGTATCTACCTTCACAGTTGCTGTGTAGCCAAAGAGTACCTGCATTCTCCTGCCTTTAACCCACAATGCTGAGGCTATAGATATGTACTAC
>NW_018394010.1:1971-3373 GCF_900095145.1 Mus pahari | reverse complement strand
TTCTTTGCACAATCCCCTTCCCCTTCACCTCTTAGCAGATGCACCCACTCCTCCCCACACAGCATCTCCCCAGCCCTGGTGTATCAAGTCTCTACAGGATTAGGTCCATCCTCTCCCACCAAGGCCAGAAAAGACGTGCTTTACTACATTTGTTCCGCGGGCCTCCAACCAGCAATATATGAGTTTTGGTTGGTGGCTTAGTCTCTGGAAGCTCCCAGGGTTCCAGATTAGTTGACACAGTTGGTCTTCCTACATTCCCCTTCAGTTCTTTTAATCCTTCCCCTAATTCTTCTTACAGGTCATAAACTTCAGTCCAATGCTTGGCTGTGATTATCTACATCTGTCTTAGTCAGCTGCTGGCAGAATCTCTCAGAGGACAATCACGTTAGGACATATACAAGCACAACATATCATCAGTAATATTGTCAAGGTTTGGTGCCCATCCATAGAATGGATCCCAAGTTCAGTGGGATCAGTGATCATCCATTCTCCATTCATTCAGTCTCTGTTCAATTTTTGTCCCTGCATTTACTTTAGACAGGAATAATTTTGGGTCTAATATTTTGAAGGTAGGTTGGTGTCTCCATCCTTCCACTGGTGGGCCCTGTCTGATGAATAGAGGCGGTCTCTTCAGATTCTATATCTTCACATTGCGAATTTCACGTAAACTTGACCACACTGAGTCCTGGGTGCCTCCCTCACATCCTAGGCTCTCTGGGACTTTCTAGAGGTTACTCCAACACACCACCCTTGGCAGCTTCATATTTCCATTCATTACCCTGGTCCTCTGGATTTCTCTCCTGTCTCCCCCATTCCTAATCCTGCCCTACTTCTCCCCTCTCTCTTACTTCTCCCACCCAGGTCCCTCCCTCTCTATGCCTCCATAATTATTGTGTTTCTCCCTTCTAAGTGGAATTGAAGAATTCTCATTTGGACTTTCCTTCTTGTTCAACTTCTTAGGGTCTGTAGGCATTCTGTGCTTTGTGGATAATAACCACTTACCCATGAGTATATATCATGTCTGTCCTTTGGGGTCTGTATTACTTACTCTGTATGGTATTTTCTAGTTCCATCAATTTGCCTGCAAAATTCATAATGTCCTTGTTTTTAATAGCTGAATAATATTCCGTTGTGTAAATGAACCACATTTTCTGTATCCATTTGTCAGTTGAGGGACATCTGGGTTGCTTCCAGTATCTGGCCATTACGAATAAGGCTACTTTGAACACAGTTGAGCATGTGTCCTTACGATATAATGGGGCATCTTTTGAGTATATGCTCAGCAGTGGTATAGCTGAGTCTTCAAGTAGTAAAAGTAGTTACCTGCCAGATCGATCTTCCATTAGTAAGTTACAATTCATAAAGTTGGCAAGTGCTTTTTTGCTTGAGACAGTGCCCCATT
>NW_018394010.1:0-1246 GCF_900095145.1 Mus pahari | reverse complement strand
CATGGACCATTTTGTTGCATAAGAAAACAGTGAGTCCTAAACACATAGACTAACCACTTGGTTCTATGTCACATATTCTAATCATATGGTTTTGTGTCACAGAAATAAAAGGTGAGACTTGCAAGCTGCATTTTTTGGAATGTAAAGAGTGTACACAAGGGAAAGAAAGTCAAGAGTGTTGAAGTGGGCGTTTAAGGAACGTTACACCCCTGAAAGACTCACCTATCAGTGCACTAAGCTTTTCCCTATGATTCTCCATGCCTGAGTCTCTCTGTTAACAATCCCACCCAGTTAATCAATTTCTGTTATCTAGGAAAGCAATATTTGTTGTTGTTGTTGTTGTTGTTGTTGTTGTTTTGAGAGTATCAAAAATTATATATCCTGAACCTATTTTCCTCTGGAGACAATGTTTTCCATCTCTAAAGACCCATACCAGGACCAAAAAGTCCCCATTGATAAAACCCACTGATGTTATTCAGAATTGTGTGCACTTATTTGTGTGTGTTTTATTCAGTGACTGCGGCTACTTCAATTTTAAGAAAATATTCTCACAGGTTCTCATGTGCTTCTCTTATAGCCAGTCTCTTCCTACACTGTCCATCTTCTAACCTCTGGAAACCACTAATTGATCGCCATCATTACTACAATTCTGGCATATTCAGAATATTACATAAATTGAATAATGCAAAAGATAAGCTTTGATGCAGGATCATTTTGCAGTTACTGCAGCTCCCTGGAGAGCTTTCAGCTATTGTATGTATTAAGAATTTATGGCTGGACATGGTGGCACATGCCTTTAATCCCAGCACTCAGGAGGCAGGGGCAGGTGGATTTCTGAGTTCAAGGCCAGCGTGGTCTACAGAGTGAGTTCCAAGACAGCCAGGGCTACACAGAGAAACCCTGTCTCAAAAAAACAAAAACAACAACAAAAAAGAATTTGTTTACTTTTATTACTGAACAGTATGTCACAGTACAGATGTATCACTGTTTACTCAACCACTCACTTACTGATAGATATTAGAGCTATTATTTTTATTTTTTGTGTCCTACAAATAAACATGAGATGATACTGAGCTCTTTTCGGGAACGGTTACAGCTCTCATCAGTAACTCGTGAATGATCAGTTTCCTCATGTCTGTGACAGCACTTGGTGTTACCATTATTCCTTAGCTTAGGCACTCTGAAAGATATGGAAAGGAATTTCATTGTGCATTTCCCTAATAGTCAATGCTGCTGAACATCTTTT
>NW_018394009.1:3188-4217 GCF_900095145.1 Mus pahari | reverse complement strand
TGGATTAGAGATGAAAGCAGGGAAAGGGATAGAAACATTTCCTTCTGTTCAACTGGGGTCGGCTGTTCTGAGAGCTGATACCATGGAAAGAGAAAAAACTTAGGATGGGCAAATAGTAACTGTAAGTAGAGGAGGAAGATGAAAAAAAAAGTTATATATAATACATATATACATATATATATATATATATATATACACATATATATACACATATATATTTATACACACATGCATGTGTGTGTGTATCATGTCCTTCAATTTGGTATGGAGGTGCATTAGGAAGAGAGTGAGAAAGCCAGAGTTCCTGAGTCAGCACATGGAAAGACAGGCAGACCCAGCAGAATGTCAGGGCAGCTTTAGGGACTCTGCTAAGGTGAAAACTACAGGAAGGAAAATATACTACATCATTATCTTAGTTAGGGTTGCCATTGCTGTGAAGAGACATCATGACCAAGGCATATCTTTTAAAGGCAACATTTAATTGGGGCTGGCTTATGGATTCACAGGTTCAGAGTCCATTATCATCATGGTAGGAAGCATGGCAGTGCCCAGACAGGCATGGCGAAGTGCAACCTGAGAGTTCTACATCGTCACCCAAAGAAAGCTAGGAGCAGACTGTTTTCTAGGCGGNTAGGAAAAAGGTCTCAAAGTCCACGTCCACCACGACCCACTTACTCCAAAGGGCTGCACTTACTCCAACAAGGCCATGCTTCCTAGTAGTGCCACTCCCNGGCAAAGCATTTTCAAACTACCATAGTCATCAAAGAGATAACTACTCCCCCCACCCCCATCTTCTTAGTATGGTTTAACATGCCTGCCTTCCTAGAGGAAATTCCACTTTCTTATGGAGGGGTTCTCTGGCAGAATGATTGACTGTTCAAACAACTTGGCTCAGTCTGAACACCTTAGTAAACTCAATCACCCATAGTATGTTGATATCAGATTAAGGAAATAAACAAACACATTTCTCCTTAGTGTCATTTAATCAAGAGGGAGCCCAGATTTGAATTCTCTACTCTTCATTTGTAT
>NW_018394009.1:0-1202 GCF_900095145.1 Mus pahari | reverse complement strand
TACAATTTAGAATTGTAAACTGAAAACTTCTCTTTCCTTTATATTGCCATTTGTTAGAGTATTATATCAAAGCAACTGAAGTGAAGCTCTAGCCTCCACTTAGAAAAGTTAGCTTGCAAAAGACCAGTCTGCACAGGAGAGCTCCGGACTGCAGGAGCAACGTAGATTCTGGGACAGGCCCCGTTTTGGGCCTTAATCTTTAGCCAGGAAGCAGATCTGAGCTCCAGACCTCTGCTCTCCTTCTCTACCAGAGAAGAGGTGGCCTGCAGAGAGCTCTCTGACCAGTGAGACTCAGGAGAGAACTGGACTCCCAGGAGGGCTGACAGAGGCTGACAGAACCACAGGAGGAACAACCTCCAGTCTGACCACTGAGACTCAGGAGAGAGCTGGACTCCCAGGAGTGCTGACAGAGGCTGACAGAATCACAGGAGGAACAACTTCCAGCCAGAGACAGCGATAACAACTAATACCGGAGATTACCAGATGGCTAAAGGCAAANGTAAGAATCTTACTCACAGAAACCAAGACTGCTCACCATCATCAGAACCCAGCAGCCCCACCTCAGTGAGTCCTGGATACCCCAACACACCCGAAAAGAAAGATTCGGGTTTAAAAATCTTATCTAATGATGCTGGTAGAGGATTTTAAGACGGAAATTCATAACTCACTTAAAGAAATACAGGAGAACACGACTAAACAGGTAGAAGTCCTTAAAGAAGAAACTCAAAAATTCCTTAAAGAATTACAGGAAAACACAACCAAACATGTAATGGAATTGAACAAAATCATCCATAATCTAAAAGGGGAAGTAGAAACAATAATGAAAACCCAAAGAGAGACAACTCTGGAGATAGAAATCCTAGGAAAGAAATCAGGAACCATAGATGCGAGCATCATCAACAGAATACAAGAGATGGAAGAGAGACTGTCAGGTGCAGAAGATTCCACAGAGAACATGGACACAACATTCAAAGAAAATGCAAAATCCAAAAAAGAACCTAACTCAAAACATTCAGGAAATCCAGGACACAATGAGAAGGCCAAATCTATGGATAATAAGAGTAGATGAGAATGAAGATTTTCAACTTAAAGAGCCAGCAACTAGCTTCAACAAAATTATAAAAGAAAACTTCTCTAACCTAAAGAAAGAGATTCCCATGAACATACAAGAAGCCTACAGAACTCCAAATAGACTGGACCAG
>NW_018394008.1:2901-4352 GCF_900095145.1 Mus pahari | reverse complement strand
GGATAAGATTTACAGTGAACAGTTGATTAACTGGAATGAAGAATCTGTGCTAATAGTAGCTTCCGTGTTTATGGTAAGGAAAGTTTTTGCATCACCAGCATTCAGCATCCCTCTAGAGATGCATACATACTTTCTGTCTCTGAGATTTCCTGATGATTACATTTTCCTTGAACTGTGGACACACGACCTTCTGATAAGAGGCATGGTAGGTAGAAGTCTGACAAGATAATGATTCATCGCAAAGACACGGTGAGCACCTTCTGTTGGAAGTTAACTTCCTCGTATAGAAGATGGCCTTTGTTTTGGCATTACACATGTTCCCACTGATCTCACCTCTATAATTATACAATGTGAATTAATAGCAGAACAAGTAATAATAGTGGTAAAACTTTTTTACAAGATACATAACTTAAATCATACTTACCAAAAAACAAACAAGTAAAAAACCTATTCCTCATAAACAAATTAGTACAAAAGAGCTTGTCCACTACAGACTTATAATAGGATGTGAGAGATTTGCACGTTGCCCTCTGTTTTNCTTCTCTACCAAAAAATAGAGCAGCACTTGTGTTTTTGCCAGATATTGCCATCCCAACTCCATGTCAAATAATGTTTATAAAGAGTCTACTATGCTTAACTTACCAGTGAGCAGCAATAATTCTGGAGCAAATATGATGTTTTATTTTTAATTTGGGCCATGATCTGAGTTTGCCTCAGTAGACTGTGGAGCTATGGCCCCAGAAATCACGAGAAAGATAATGCTCTGAGAGTAGGCAAACTGAATAGCATTAGGAAATGGGACCAAATGATCCATCCTTGGCTCTCTAGCTGGCCAGGTGTGTTTGGCTCTCATTGCCAGAAACATTGGACCACATCATGGGGAGGAAAGTGAAGATCAGTAACTGAAGGTGGTCACGTGTATTCACAGCAATTTCAAGGTACAGGAACACATGAGAATCTTCCACTTCCCTAAATTTTTATCCTTTGTACAACATAAAAGTTAATTGTGGTATTTTATGATCAAAGACACTTTTCTGTCCTCAAACAAGCTGCTTCTTACAATTAGTTTAAATAGTTGAGCATTTTCATATTTTAAGGAATGGATGTGAAACTGTGAGATCTTCTCACATGCAAAACAGGGTGCTCAAGTAAGAAAACTATTAAAACTATTCCATATGGCCATGTAAGCAGGGGTGTACATGTATATTACAACTTTATTCTCTGTGAAGTGAAAGTACAGATTCACCAGTTATACAATCAGAATGAGGTATTTTCTGGCCCTGTCATTTTTTGATGGCTGCTTATTTTCAGGAAGAGCACCTTGGTTTTTGTTTGTTTGTTTTGTTGGCTTATTATAGTTACTGGTTATTTTTTCTTTTTTAACTATTATTATTATTATTAGCTACTTATATATTCATATATTCATTCATTTTACATCTTGGTTTTTGCCC
>NW_018394008.1:0-1140 GCF_900095145.1 Mus pahari | reverse complement strand
GCTTTTATAACTTATTTGCATAAGGTAGCAAGAGTGCTTTCTGCTCCTTGTGTTCCAGAGTGTCACAAGAGTGTTACATGGATTCGTACTACAATAGATATTAAATGTGTCACCATGGTGGCTGGAAAGATGGTTCACTGTTTAACAGCACTTATTCCTTACACAGAACACGCATGACCTGCAAAAATCTTCATTCATTCAATTTCCAGTGAACCTGACACCTTCCTCTGGCTTCCGTGCGTAGCAGTTATACATGCAGTACACAGAAACTCATATATAATTTTAAAAATTTTATAGGGAGAATTGATTAGTAAAATATATTTTAGGCAATATTTGAGCTATTTATTCTTCTTTAAAATTCAGATTATACTATGAGCTGGTTTACAAAACATTTATCCCCATTTTTTTCTTTGTATTCAGAGTTTTGTAAGTAACATTACTTGTCGGAAAATCAAAAGAATAATTCTCCATTTTCTATGTATAGAATTCTCCTGGGGATGCCAATCTCAAACCTTCTGCTGCTCAAAAAGATACTCCATGTGTTGTTCAAAATTAAAACCTCTAACAGGAATGACCTAGACAGCTACATCTTATCTTTCCGCATAGCCCCTTATCTGCTGTGGAATCTGTATTGCATAAACCCATTATTTAGGAATGACCACTCAACAAAGGTAAGGGGATATGATTTTTCTGTTTGTGAATAAAGTCCACATTGTGATGCTGGAACTGGGATCACCTCAGAAAAGTCACTGATTTTAAGGACACCCTAGGATTGCATTCATCTGGAGTGGGAGATGCATTGATCTATTTCAGGAAGGATTGGGAAGGGACATTGTTAATATATTTTGAAGGAAGTGAATCATTTCTTTTTTGTTTTTTAGGGCTTTCCTTTATTTCTTTCTCTTCAGATATTGACTTTAGATATTGAGGTTTTAGCCAACAGTATGCTGAGTGTATAATGGCTGTTTAAGAAGACTATGGTGAATTTGAAAAAATCCTGATTACCTAGTGTTTTTTTTTTCCTATTGTAGCTGTTCATTGGAGCACATGATGGTTGGGCTTCAAAGTGGTGCGACTATTAGATTCATGATATATGCACCCAAAGTGCACTGCTGGTTATAGAAAAGCACAATGCACACA
>NW_018394007.1:0-4157 GCF_900095145.1 Mus pahari | reverse complement strand
GGGCGGCACTCTGGTATTCCTGCTGGAGGAGGAGTGGTTAGTGGGGGTGGTAGGCACCAACACCTTAATTTCATTTAATATCCTTAAAAACAGGATTTAGCCCCAATCTACTTCCTGGTGCTCTTTTCAGGCTTGAACCATAATTTTTGTATCTTTCCTTTCTAATCTTGCTTTGCTTGATCAAAATAAGTTTCATAAGAATGAACCATAGGACACAGTCTATGTAGGAATTTTTGAGATTATATACATCAATGTAATTAACTTAAATTTCTATACTTTAGCCTCAGGAAGACTCCTTGGACAAGAGCAAAAAGCAGTCACTTTCTTCACAAAAATATCACATAAACAATCTGCATGTAAATACTAAAATTCTTGTATTTTACAATAGCTTGTGAGAAGACTCCAAAATTCAAGTTACTCTAAGCACCATTGTCTTGTATGCTTCTACTAGTAGGGTCCATTAAGTTCCACATAAAGCACTCCAATTCTTTCTTAATTCAAAGTTCCAAGATCCATATCCTCCAAGCTAAAGCACCATCAGGTCAATCACAGAAATACTCCACTTCTGGTACCAACTTCTGTATTACTTAGGGTTTCATTGCTGTCAATGAACAACATGACCATGGCAACTCCTATAGAGAAAAATATTTAATTGAGGATAACCTAAAGTTTTAGAAGTTCATACCATTATCATCATGATGGAAAGCATTGCAACATATAGGCAGACATTGTAGTGAAGGAGCCATGAATTCCACATCTTGACCCACTGGCAGTAGAAGGGGGATTTCTTCCACAGGTAGCTAGGAGGAGTCTCTTATTCCACACTGTGTGTATCTTCAGCTTATATATCAGATCTCAAAGCCCACCTCCAGTGACACTCTTCCTCTAATAAGGACACACATACTCTACCTATTTCATATCTCCTAATAGTACCACTTCCTATGGCCCAAGTATTTAAACACATAAATCTATGGGGACAATTTTATTCAAACCATCACAATAATCACATACATAATTTAATTTTTAAAATTTGGGGGGTATGATAGAAGTCCACATGATATTTTCTTTCCTTTATGAGACTCTACAAATGTTTAGCTTGAGGTAATATTAATATATAATATACTCCTTGAGGAGTATGAATTCAGTAGCATCGTGAAATAATGTGGTTCATCTGTAGGTATTTTCAAGAAAAATAATTATTTTATGATATCACATTGTGATCCTTAGGTAGGACATCAGGACATCACATACCCTATTTAAAAAAATGTTAAATCTCATTTGCATTTCTATACCATTACATCTTACTTAGAGAGAAAATTGAATAAGTTAACCTATCTAATTAAATGTTATTCCTTGAACTAAGTATCTCACTGTTTAGATGAAATCTTATTGTAAAATGTTATTAAAGGTCTTACATTTTGATCATTCTGGTAGAGAAGCAAGTTCTTCAGTTTTTATTTGATCTTTTTCATTGATATCATAAACTAAGCACAACAACAACAGAAGGAACTTATTTAATCCCTTTATTGTTATTTTTTAAAAGTAACCAAAGAAATAGAAAAAAAATTGAGAAGTTTTGAAGCTATGACTGATACAGTCAGTATCTACAAAGATATGTCAAGCAGTCCTCAAGCTGTTAGCAGTGGGTGGCTCTCTAGATTTGAGGAAAATCTTTTTCTTGGTGACATCCAATAAGAAATATTTTTCTTTGTAAATTATAAAACTGTAAAGAAAATAAAGATTAAAGAAGACAGACTTTGAAGTATTTAAAATACCTTTTTTCTTAAGAAATGGCATGAAATCTAACCATATGATACCAACTCAGGCCTAGTTGACATCTAACCAAATTTTAATAACATCTCAAAAATATATTAAATCAATTTATAGAATGACATTTCACTATCATTCCGTTTAATTAAAACTTTCAGAAAATCAATAGATCAAATTCTAACAGGTAATTTTTCATTTTTTAAATTATAATCACTTTTAAATTGATAACTAAACAGGCAATTTTTGTTTAACACTGTATATTATACAAATATTAAGCAATCCCCACTTCTTCATAAGATATACCTGTAATAATTCCTCACAAAGTAGTAGCAAGAAAACTAATTTAAAAAGTATAATCAAAAGAGAATATGAGTTTAATTGTACAGAATTCGATATTATGACTATAGGTAACTGCTAAGCCTATGCAAGTTTGAAATTTATAATTCAGAAAGATGAAAATCATAGTTATGGTGGAAAATGCTTACTGGAATTTATAATTATTTTCATACATCAAAATATAGTTGATTTTTCAAACCCTCATTCATTCTCTGACATAGAAGTGGTAAACATATGTGAGAGTGCTGAGAGAGCCAGAGGCAGGCTGACTCCATAATAGGATGCAGATGGGCAATTCCAGAGACTAGCCCTGGGTTTCTGTTTCCCAGAACTGAAGAAGTTCAAAACAAGTAAAATTCCAGGATAAACCACTCTTCAAAGTCGCCCAATCCGAAGCTGCCATGAGCTGCCCTGCCAGCTAGCCTGAGCCAAGTATAATTAACCAGCAGCAGTTTTGGAAAGTGCCCCAAGCTCTCCAAAGCCTTAACCAATAACAAAGGTACCCATACCCTTGGAGACAGAGAGAAACAGTCAAGGGAAAGAAATGTAAAACTCACCTATTCCTGCTCTAACAAGCTTTATAATTAATCCTGCAAGGCTTACTTGTCTGTCTTCTGCCCCGATGAATTGTAGACCCCTACATGCCAGATCTCTGCAGAGTAATTGCTCTTTGCTGTTACATACTATTTGAGTCTAAGATATTATTCATTGGGGAATCATGGTCCCTTACAATGTATCTATCAAAATGTGGTTAAAAGAGCTGAGTTATACAATTTCTGTTCTAAATTAGTTGATCCATATTGAGTAAAATCTCACTTTCAAAATTTATGTTTACTCTAAAATGTAATCAATATGAAATATTTTCTGTGAAGTTGTTTGTATGTGCACACACTTTAAATATTATTAGAATAGAAGGATGGTGAGAATCCAATTTTCAAAACCAAAATTTAAAAGTTAAGATCAAGAACTATTGAGCATCTTTGCTCCAGTGCACTCCCAGGGAGGGGGCAGCCTGCAGAAGAGACACAGCTTCTGGGAAGGATCACTATTTTGGCTCCAATCACCATGCACCTTTCCCGCCCGAGGAGGGGTGTCCGCCCAGGAGGAGTCTCAAGGCCTGAGCTTGCAGGAGAGCCATCTTTGCTCCAGTGCACTGCTGGGGAGAGGGCAGACTGGAGAAGCATCACAGCTTCTGGGAAAGATCACGTTTCTGGTTCCAGTCATCCAGTACCTCTCCCTCCTGAGGAGGGGTGTCCGCCTGGGAGGAGTCTCAAGGCCTGATCCAGAAGGAGAGCCATCTTTGCTCCAGTTCTCTTAGGCTCCAGTCTGTGCTAGCAAGAGTGTGGACCACAGAAGCTACACAGCTTCGGGACAGACAGAAGCACCCTAACTTCTGGGACGGACCCTGTTTCGGGCTCCAGAAATTTGGGCACCTTCCTCGCCAGAGGAAAGGTGACCAACTGTGAGGGCTCTGTCTGCAGGAGCTGGTGAGAGAGTCCTATTGTGTCCAGGGTCCCTCAGTGGCTAGTCTGTGCAGGTGAGTGAATAAACTACAGAGGCAACACATCTTCTGGGACAGGCCCTGTTTTGGGCCTACATCTTCAGCAAGGAGGCAGATCTTAACACCAGGCCTCTGTACACATTCCCTGATGGAGGAGAGCTTCCCTGCAGAGAGTAACTTGACCACTGAGAGCCAGGAGAGAGCTGGACTCCCAGGACTGCTGACAGAGGCCAACAGAATCACAGGAGGAACAAGCTCTAACCAGAGACAACTATAACAACTAACTCCAGGGATCAGCAGATGGCGAAAGGCAAACTTAGGAATCTTTCTAACAGACACCAAGACCACTCACCATCATCAGAACCTAGCACTCCCACCTCAGTCAGTCCTGAATACCCCAACACAGCCGAAAAGCAAGAATCAGATATAAAAGGATACCTCATGATGCTGGTAGAGGACTTAAAGAAGGACATTATTAAAGAAATGCAGGAGAACTCCGNTAAAGAGATACAAGTCCTTAAAGAAAAACAGGAGAATACTTCTAAAGAGG
>NW_018394006.1:1292-4295 GCF_900095145.1 Mus pahari | reverse complement strand
TCTCTCTCTCTCTCTCTCTTTCTCTCTCTCGTCATTTGTATATCTAGCATCTCCCCCCTTTTCTTGTATTTTACTCATTTTATTTTATTTTACTTTATTTTATTTTAAGCCCTGCTCCTCCCATCTGTTGCAGTTCTTGACTGTGGACAAATGCCTGCTTAGAATTTTCCAGGCCCATTTTCCACTGTCAACCCCTAGCTGATATCAACACTAGGCCAATGTTGACTCAGTCTAGCCTGTATCCTTTTGCACCCTTCAAAAGATGAACAGCCTTCAAAAGATGAAATTTTTAGCGCTAACATTAATGCTGTATGTTGCTTACCATACAGGATACATCTTCTTCTGTTTTCTGTGGAGCCCCACCAAGACAGTGTAACCCCAGTCCTTCTTTCTGCTTTCAGGCCACTTGTTAGGCACCACCTGTAGCCGCCTGCAGCCATGGGTTCCTGGGTTCCTGAAAGGAAGGATGGGGTTTTGGATGGAAAAGGCTGTGAGAGAAATAGTGAGCCAAGTCAAGTTCTCTGATCAAGACCAATGTTTACTTATGAGTCCGAGCTTATGGGGGGGGGGGTAAACCCATCACCCAATATGCCAGTGAAAGAAAGGTGATGCTATGACAAGTCATGTGAACTCAAGCTCAGGATCCTTGAAACAAAGAAACCTCTCTCAGGCTCTGAGTTTCCCTGCTGTCTAAAAAATAAAGATGGCTACTCTGAATTAGAGAGGCAGAAAATGGAAGATGCCTGCATCTTCAGGAAAATATTGATTTAACTGTGAATTTATAAATTACTTGCTTTTAGGATAGATTTATATACAGATTTTGTATAAATCATGTGGAGAATTTCTCCTGTATTTCTCTGCTAGAATAGGGTGATTGAAGTCTATGGCTCCAGGTAGAGAGCATAACAGATAGATGATTTATTAAAGTCTGGAGAAACTCATATTCTTTGAATGTTGGTTCCATGGGAATTGGGTTAATTTTCTGACATGATTAAATAGAAAAAGCCTAAGAATACATACAATGTTGTAGTTTACTTCATTTGTTTTGGATTGTTTTAATTTTCAAAATAGTTGTGATTTTGAGTTTGGTGAGAATATTATTCCTATGGGAGAGAGGTCAAAAATAAAGATTTTTCTAGTTACTGTCTTGAGGATAGGCTGATTTGGGAGAAAGGTTTTGTCTTTGTGTTTTCAGAAAAGGTGATTAGGTTCTGTACATCTTTCAGAGACATGTGGATCAGATTTGATAGATGGGTACACCAGAGAACTAAATTCTAGAGAATCAAACAAAAAAGTTATCATTATAATACTAAAATTTTGCTTTGAAATTTTTTGTTTGTTTGTTTGTTTGCTTGTTTTTTTCGAGACAGGGTTTCTCTGTATAACGCTGGCTATCCTGGAACTCTCTTTGTAGACCAGGCTGGCCTCGAACTCAGAAATCTGCCTGCCTCTGCCTCCTGAGTGCTGGGATTAAAGGCATGTGCCGCTGTGCCTGGCCTGCTTTGAGATTTATATATTACAGAATATACACGTTTGGTGACATCCATTGTCAGATATGCTTAACTGACCCAGTTAAACTCCTGATCTCATGGATTTTCAGCTGGGTCCAGTTAAGAAACAGACATTAGAGATGTTAATAATATCGTTGCTGTGGCCTTCTTAAGGCCTAACAACTCCCTCATTTCTCCCTAACCCCACCTACTTCAAGATATCTCAACACTCATATTCAGCTTGGAGAAGTTATGAGGAGTCATCATCCCAGTTTCTTGGATTTGGGGGTTTGGAGGTGGTTATTCTAAGGTTGTCTTTCTAGGGAATTTAGAAATGATCGAATTTGAAAGTGAGGATATAACTAGAATTGATTTTTGCAGCCATTATCTCACTTGGTAGAAATCTTTACGTTAAAGTTATAATTTCTGATTTTGGTACAGAATTTATTTTGATAGAAAAATCAAGGTTTTCACTTGTATAAACTTCTTCTATTGTTATAAAACTTTTTAAAGTACAAGACTTAGACCCAGTCCTTCTATAACTGTTATTATAAACTGATCTGAGATGTTTAAGCCTATGAGTTACAGGCCAGATATCAAATCCATGGCCTGGAGTTTATTGTTAGGGTGTTTTCAGATAACATAAATAGAAAGAGCTGAGAGTAGATAAAAAAAAAACAGTTGCTCAGGGACCAGCTGTGCTGGTGAGAGTGCAGACTGCAGAAGTGACACAGCTTCTGGGACAGACCCCATTTTGAGCTCCAAACATCCGGGCAACTTCCCCACCAGAGGAGAGGTGTCCTCCCAGGAGGACTCTCACTGCCTGAGCTGGTGAGGGAGCCATCTTTGCTCTGGGTTGCCCAGGTTCCAGTCTGCACTGGTGAGAGTGCAGACTGCAGAAGATACACAGCTTCTGGGACAGGCAGAAGCAACACAGCTTAGGGGACTGTCCCTGTTTCAGGCTGCAGACATTCAGGCACCTTCCCTGCCAGAGGAGAGGTGGCAACCCAGAAGGGCTCTGTCCACCAGAACAGGTGTGTCCAGGGTCCCTCAGAGACTAGTCTGTGCAGGTGAGTATGCAAACTTCAGAGGCGACACATCTTCTGGGACAGGCCCAGTTTGGGGCCTAAATCTTAAGCCAGGAGGCAGGTCTGAACAGCAGACCTCTGTGCACCTTCCCTGCAAGAGGAGAGTTTGCCTGAGGAGAGTACTCTGATCACTGAGACTCAGAAGAGAGCTGGACTCCCAGAACTGCTGACAGAGGCTAACAGAATCACAGGAGGAACAAGCTCCAACCAGAGACAACTATAACAACTGATGCCAGAGATTACCAGATGGTGAAAGGCAAACATAAGAATCTTACTAACAGAAACAAAGCCCACTCACCATCATCTGAACACAGCACTCCCACCTCAGGCAGTCCTGTATACCCAAACACACCCGAAAAGTAAGAATCGAATTTAAAATCATATCTCATGATGCTGGTAGAGGACATTAAGAATAGCATTAATAA
>NW_018394006.1:0-1162 GCF_900095145.1 Mus pahari | reverse complement strand
CAATAAAGAAAACCCAAAGTGAGACAGCTCTGGATATAGAAACCCCAGGAAAGAAATCAGGAACCATAGATGTGAGCCTCAGCAACAGAATACAAGAGATGGAAGAGGGAATCTCAGGTGCAGAAGGTTCCATAGAGATTATGGACACAACAGTCAAAGAAAATGCAAAATGCAAAAAGATCCTAACTCAAAACATCCAGAAAATCCAGGACACAATGAGAAGACCGAACCTATGGATAACAGGAGTAGATGAGAACGAAGATTTTCAACCTAAAGTGCCAGCAAATATCTTCAACAAAATTATAGAAGAAAACTTCCCGAACTTAAAGAACGAGATGCCGATGAACATACATGAAGCCTACAGAACTCCAAATAGACTGGATCAGAAAAGAAATTCCTCCTGACACATAATAATCAAAACAACAAATGCACTAAATAAAGATAGATATTAAAAACAGTAAGGGAAAAGGGTCAAGTAACATATAAAGGCAGGCCTATTAGAACTACACCAGATTTCTCACCAGAGAATATGAAAACCAGAAGATACTGGACAGATATTATGCAGACCCTAGGAGAACACAAATACCAGCCCAGGCTATTATACACAGCAAAACTCTCAATTACCATAGATGAAGAAAACAAAGTATTCCATGATAAAACCAAATTCACACAACATCTATCCACGAATCCAGCCCTTCAAAGGATAATAAAGGGAAAACACCAACACAAGGATGGAAACTACACCATAGACAAAGCAAGAAAGTATACTTTCAATAAACCTAAAAGAACACAGCAGCAAGAACAGAATACCAACTTTAACAACAAAAATAACAGGAAGCAATTAATTTTCTTTAATTTCTCTTAACATCAATGAACTCAATTCCCCAATAAAAAGACATAGACTAATAGACTGGCTACACAAACATGACCCAACATTTTGCTGCTTACAGGATACCCTCCTCAGGGAAAAAGAGAGACACTACCTCAGAATGAAAGGCTGGAAAACAATTTTCCAAGCATATGGTCCAAAGAAACAAGCTGGAGTAGTCATTCTAATATCGAATAAAATTGACTTCCAACACAAAGTTATCAAAAAAGACAAGGAGGGGCACTTCATACTCATCAAAGGTAAAATCTACCAAGAGGAACTCTCAATTCTGAA
>NW_018394005.1:0-4171 GCF_900095145.1 Mus pahari | reverse complement strand
ACAGAACCTGGTGTGGTTATTGGAATTTGCTCCTAACCAAGACCTCTCCCTTGACTGCACTCATGGAATAAATTCTAGGATTACCATAGACACTGAAAGTAAGACCTAAAGGTTCACATGTGAAGTACAACAGAGGGTCCCCAAACACTATAGCTGTACTCCTGTGAGAATCAATGGACCCAAACTGACTGGTTGTAGGAATGGGCCTGTGAGTCTTTACCCCTCCAATTCTAGGGCCCAAATGCAAGAGNCCCTCCCCGTTTTCTTCATCAGTGCAGAACCAGGCAAAAGTTGCACAGTTTTTAAGGTGAAGGAGGAACTTGGAACAGAGTTTGGATGAGTTCCTATGCAATGTGGGACTGAAGACATCACAGGACAGGGTAAGGACAAGTACTATGGCAAAGAGCCACCACTGTTCCTTCTCAAGGGACTCTGTCTTTAGGCACAATTTCAGAGGTTCTGAGAAATGCAGAATCATGTGATCATTTTAGTGTGCATAGAATGCAGGGAGTGGGTTTTTGGAAGGGATAACAGGATCTACAGGCTCAGACAATTAAGCTAGACATGTATCCTCTTGTTGTCCTGAGGCAAATGGATGTCCATTCAGTGTAATGAGTCTGGACTCCATTTTACCTATGGGAGGACAAGGGAGACATAGGTTTGGTTACTGAATTTTCTTGAGTTCAGCAAATGCCTCAGTGCTATACTGGGCATATGAGTCCCTGCCGAGTCATTTATGCTTCATGACATGGTGACCTAAGGTATGTTTTTGAGGTTCCTGGGATTAAAGCAACCTGTGCACTGAATTGTGATGTAGAGCACCTCTACAGCCTTTTGTATCTGGGGTCTTTGTGGACTGGGCACCATTTTATGTGACTCCTAGAAGGGATGTTGCTTTGTCCTGCCAGTTGTGGTGACAACTTGGGACTCACTCGGAAACATTTTAGGACACATGATTCCCCCATATAGTACAGCTTCATCTGTTTGACCTGCCTACCTCTCAGTCAGGCAGCCTTGTGAGAATAAGTTTCTTACTTCTCAGTTCTGGAGTCTATCTTATGTTGCTATGTTTTCAAACATTGCTTGAGTAAAGGCAATGAAGTACTTGGCTGTGTCAAAAGCCTGCTAAGAGTAGACTGGGGAACAAAATACCCATGAAAGGAGTTACAGAGACCAAGTTAGGAGCTAAGACGAAAGCATGGACTCTCCAGAGACTTCCCCACCTGGGAATCCATCCCATAATCAGCCACCAAAAACACATACTATTGCATATACCAGCAAGATTTTGCTGAATTGACCCTGATATAGCTGTCAATTGTGAGGCTATGCTAGTGCCTGACAAACACAGAAGTGGATGATCAAAACAGGGCCCCCAATGTTGGAGTTACAGAAAGAACCCAAAGTGCTGAAGGGGTCTACAACCCTATAGGTGGGATAATATGAACTAACCAGTACCCTAGAACTCATGTCTCTAGCTGCATATGTATAAGAACATGGCCTACTCGGCCATCACTGGGAAGAGAGGCCCCCTGGTCATGCAAACTTTATATGCCCCAATACAGGGGAATGCCAGGGCCAAGAAGTGGGAATGGGTGGGTTGGGGAGCAGGGCCAGGGGANGGTATAGGGAACTTTCAGGATAGCATTTGAAATGTAAATAAAGAAAATACCTAATTAAAAAACGTTGAAAAAAATAGTGGAATGGGGCAGCATTGGTTAGGTCTGAGAACCAACAATACNATAGTTTAAATGATGTAACCTGCACCAAAGAGGAGCATCCTCATGGGGATCAGCGCCTACCCCTCTTTACCTAACANTCCTTCCTAAGGGACCATGTCTGAGGTTTGCAGAAATGCAGAAGCATGTGATATTTTTATTGTGATTGAAAGTTGAGGAGTGGGTATTTTAAGCTGGATCCAGGATCCAGAGGTTCAGACAAACAAGTGATTTTGTATCATTTTGGGATGCTGAATGAAACCGTAGTGTTTGTGTGTGTGTGTTTTCACTGTGTGGTATAACTCAGCTATTCTGGTCTAAGTTTCTCTCCAATCTTAATGACTCAGACTGGTTTCTCTTGGCTTCTGTCTTAATTCATCTGCTTGACCTCAAACTAACCCTGGAAATCTTTTCTAATCACTGGCCTTCTTCTTACTCTGTGGTTTGTTATCTCTCTACCTCCAACTTGTCCCTGTAAACCTCCCTCGCACACTGGTCTCTCTGAAGAAGCCTCTCTTTTCATTGTCTGACTGTTGGGCCTACCCTATCTCTCTTTCATTCTTTCAAATCTTTCTGATTTATTTGTCTGCTCCTAAGTAGAACTTCACTTTCAAACATGGCTACTTCCTTCTACAAAATAACTTTACCCTCATGGTGTGAGGTTCAAGGTGTGTAGTAATTGTGTCTGCATTACATCAAGTGGGATTAAATGTATGTATTTGCAGCAAGACCACACAGAACTAGAAGGTCTTTGGGTGTGATCCCTTAGCAGAGCAGCCATATTGCTGGATTAAAATTCCTCTACATGTTATGCATGTTTGCTTGGTGGTTTTATGAGACTCCTAACACTGGGCGAGGATGTAAGATGTTATTTTCTCCATGTATTCAATATTTTTAAAATTTCCATTATAAATGTTATCCCCTTTCCAGTTCTCCCCTCAGTAAAGCCACAAACCATGGATCCCTCCCCAGCATTTGTGAGGATGTTCTGCCACTCATCCACCCATTCTCGTTTCCCTGCCCTGGTATTCCACTACACTGGGGTAACAAACTACCTCAGGCCCAAAATCCTCTCCTCCCACTGATGTCCAACAAGGCCATCCTTTGCCACGTATGCCATGGGTCCTTACATGTGTACTATTTGGTTGCTGGTCCATTCCCTGAGAGCTCTGGGGGGGGGGGGTCTGACAGTTGATACTGTTGCTCTCATCATGGGGCTGCAAACTCCCTGAGCTCCTTAAGTCCCTTCTCATACTCCTCCATCTGGGACCCAGTGCTCAGTCCAGTGGATGACCTGAGCATCCTCTCTATTTGTCAGGTTTTGGAAGAACCATTCAGGAGACAGCCATATCAGGCTCCTGTCAACAAGCACTTTCCACCATCTGCAATAGGGTCTGGGTTTGGCGACTGTGTATGGACTGGATCCCCAGGAGCAGCAGTCTCTGGATGGCCTTCAGTCTCTGCTCCACACTTTGCCTCTATAATTCCTCCTGTGAGTATTTTGTTCCTCCATCTAAGAATCATTGAAGCATCCACACTTAGGTCTTCTTTCTTCTTGAGCTTCATATGGTCTGCGAATTGTATTCTGAAAATTTCGGCTACCATCTACTTATCAGTGAGTGCATACCATGTGTGTTCTTTTGTGACTGAGTTATCTCACTCAGGATGACAATTTCTAGTTCCATCTATTTGCCTAATATTTCATGACATTTTTGTTTTTATTATCTGGTAGTATTCCATTGTGTAAATGTACCATATTTTCTGTATCCATTCTTTAAGCTGTACTACAGTGATAAAAAACAGTATGGCATTGGTACATTGTCGGGCACATAGATCACTGTAATAGAATTGAAGACCCAGAAATAAATCCACACACATTTGGTCACTTGATCTCTGACAAAGGAGCTAAAGCCATCCAGTGGAATATACACAGCATTTTCAATAAATGGTGTTGGTTCATCTGGTGGTCAATATGAAGAAGAATGCAGATAGATCCATTCTTATCTCCTTGTACAAAGCTCAAGTCCAAGTTGATCAGGAACCTCCAAATAAAATGAGGTGTACTGAATCTATTAGAAGAGAAAGTGGGGAAAAGCCATGAGCACTATTCACAGGGGAGATTTTCCTGAACAGAACACCAATGTTTGAGTTCAAGAATCAACAAAAGAGACCTTCTAAAATTGCAAATGTTCTGTAAGTAATGGATATTGCTAAGAGGAAAATGGCAACCAACAGACTGGGAAAAGTTCTTTACCAATCCTACATCTGATGGAGGGGTAATATCCAATAAAATCAATTAACTCCAGAAGATAGAGACCAGCAAAACTAATAATCCTATTAAAAATGGGCAACAGAGGACTTGGCATCCGGCGCCTTTCCCCTGCCCGCCTGGGGAGAGGTGGAGAGGTGTTCGCTGGGGAGTCCCCAGGCCTGATCCAGCATCCAGCGCCTTTCCC
>NW_018394004.1:5085-14128 GCF_900095145.1 Mus pahari | reverse complement strand
GCAGGTCTAGCAGTCTGTGGGGCAATCTTAGCATTCCCTCCTGCTGATCCTGTCTGTGTTTGTCCATCTCTCCCTGTGATGGCCCTTAGGCTTCAGATTCTCAGAGGTCACTTCACCTACTCACTCTACGTCAACATCTGCCGCTCGCTCTTTGAAAAGGACAAGTTGCTGTTTTCCTTTTGTCTCACTGTGAATCTGCTGATACATGACAACGCGGTCAGTAAGCGCAGATGCTGTAGTTACAGGGAGAGGGTCTGGGGTATCTACCAAGATACTAAACCAGTGTCAAAGCTTCTCCGTGTCTCCATAACACCACTCAGAAGTTAACTCAGGAGAATCACAGCTCTAGGCCCAGTGGTATTACCTGTTAGAGGAGGAGATAATAGTAAGCCATTTTCTAATCTTTGCGGCAGATTAGAAGATCATGTCTCCCCATGGTCAGAGGTAGAAATGGGATTCTTATACTCAGGAGGAGTAGCTTGCCNAGACTAAGCCCCAGCAAAGCACCAAAACCNCCACAATTTTATGAGGTAAAATTGAAGGTGGGATCTGAAGCTTCCCATGCNTGTGGAGCCCCTTTTCAGTATCCTCCCAGCCTTATGATGCTGTCTAGATCAGTAACACTATCATGATGTCATTGATTTGTTTACTACTCCACATGGGAACACATACATATTCTGATTAAAACCAGACAATGAAATTAATTANGGCAAGACATGACTGATTTCAGAGTAGTTAATATAAATTAAGAAGAGCATGTTATTATCACTTAAACTTTTATATATCTTAGTTTAAAAGTCTGTTTCTAGAGCCTTGTGCAGTGGTGTGCTCCTATAATCCCTGCACTTAGGAAGCTAGGGCAAGAGGATTAGGAGTCTGAGCAGAGCTCAGTCTGCACGTGAGTTTGAGGATCACCTCAATACCATGCCCCATTCTTCAAACAAACAATATAAGAAAAATACCCAATATGTTTCTATTAGAATTTACATGACCATGAATCTAACTTTACTAAATAATTTATTATCAGCTTTAAGATTTTTGCAAATTACTATGATCTAACCATTTGGATTTAACCATCTTACTCAAATGTAAGCTAACAAATAATTCTTCTCATCTAAAAGATAGGAAACACTTAGAAATGAAAGAGAAGCATCATATTCTTCTTATACATTATGTATTCAAGACTTGTAAAATCTCACATGTTAATATCTTCATGGACTTAGGAAAATATTTCTTGTATTTCATGCAAACACTTCATAGTGACTCATTATATTTTATAAAGAATAAATGAAAGCATGGTGGACTGTTGATTTTCTATCTTTCTATGTCTTTTCAGAGCCAATATTTGGGACTGAAAAACATCCATTTTGAGGAACANATATTATTCAAGTAGAATATATTCAGGCCTCATGATTAAGCTAGTAATTCAAAAGTAGCTATTTATGGACCTTAAAAAAATGGCATATTCAATAGTTGGATTTTTTGCAACTAAGTGGAAGGTCACATCAGCTGTGTACTTTCATAAGAATCTGAAAGGAGTGCTACTCTGCTACAGTGGCTGTAACTAACTAGGAACACTTTCTGTATGACTCTCTNTGATGTTTGTTTACCACAGATTAACAAAACAGAGTGGAGATTTCTACTCACTGGTGGCATTGGGCTGGATAATCCTTATACCAACCCTTGCACATGGCTTCCTCAAAAGTCCTGGGATGAGATTTGCCGACTAGATGACTTACCTGCCTTTAAGACCATTCGCAGGGAGTTTATGCGCTTAAAGGATGGATGGAAAAAAGTATATGATAGTATGGTACGTCTTCACCCTTTTCCTTATTTCAAAGATTTTCAGTGGAGAAGATGTTAAATATGTATAATGTTACCTTTGTATAAAAGCAAAAGAAAAAAAAAAAGATGTGGCTGCTCCTAGGTGTGGGGGAGGAGAAAGTTTATTATAGATGTGGTGGTTTGAATATGCTTGGCCCAGGGATTGGTACGGTTAGGAGTTGTGGCCTTGTTGGAGGAAGTCTGTCACTATGGCGGTGGGCTTTGAGACCCTCTTCCTAGTTCCCTGAAAGTCAGTCTTCTGGTTGACTTCAGATGAAGATGTAGAACTCTCAGCTCCTCCAGCCCCAAATCTGTCTGAATGCTGCCATGCTTCCTACTATGATGATGGACCTCTGAAACTGTAAGCCAGCCCCAAATAAATGTTGGCTTTTGTAAGAATTTCCTTGGCCATAGTGTTTCATCACAGCAGTAATTAACTAAGAGTAACTAACAGTTTAGTAACCAAACTAAGACAGAAGTTGGTACCAGGGACTGGGGTATTGCTGTGATGGGCCTGACCATATTTTTGTTTGGGAGAATGTGGATTTGGGGCCTTGGGATTTGGAAAGCAGTGGAATGCTTTAAATAGTGCTTAATGGACCATCCTAATAGGAATTTGAATGACATTGGTACTGAGGGCCAATTTGAACTGTAGGCGTCTGACTCTAGAGATTTCAAAAATAAAAGTAATTTTGGTATGTTGCCTGGAGATCATTCTTATGATTTGGTGAAGAATGTGGCTGCTTTTGTCATTTTCTGAAAAGTTTGCCTAAGGCAAAGGTAGAGAGATTTGGATTAATTGTGTTGACAAAGGAAGACTCAGAGAAGTCCAGGATAAACTTACTTCATCCTCTGATTTACTCTCATGAAGAGCATTTTTAGTAAACTTAATAAAGTTTAGAAAAGAAAAATACAAAATGTATGGTTCAAATAATAAAAGGGCGCCAAGGAGTACAATACAGCTAAATCCTGTGTTAGAGGAGATTAAGGGAGTGGTGACTTTGGGGCAATAAACTACGCTTATTGTTTATATGTTTGTCATTGAACAAGGAAAAGTTATTTGGTTATTGTTTTCATATCATTTGGACTTTTAATCTGGAATGAACTATAATTCAGAAATGCAGGAGCCATTTTGATCCAGTATTGAGGAGTAGTGGCCATGAAAAGCTTAAGTCCAAGCATGGTAAGTAGTACATACCTTTAATCCCAGGAGACAGAGGCAAGCAGATCTCTGAGTTCAAGGACAGCCTGGTATAGAGCAAGTTCTAAGTAGAGAAAAGCTTAGATCCACATGTGGTGATACATGCCTTTAATCTCAGCATTCAAGAGACAGAGCCAAGCAGACCTCTGAGTTCATGGTCATGTACAGAGCAAATTCCAGGACAGCCAAGCTTCGTCCATAAAGGAATTGAAAAACATTCAGCTGGTGATGATGTAATAGAACAAGAGGGACATGTTCAGCCCCAACAAGCAGTTGAATTCAGCAGCTTCAGCCCTGTGGCTCTTCCCTTAGAGTCAAGAACAGAAAGGACTGCTGGGACAATTGTTGCTGGTTAGGCGGAACTAGGAAATTAACAGTGATTAAGAAGAGACCATAATCACTGAGGTGAAATATTCTGGGAAAGGTTTTCTGAGAGGACAAAGAAGCTCTGTTCCAGAGATAGACAAGGTTATACCTCATGCTGCAGCTGGACTTGGTAATGTGTAAGAATCACCCAGGTGGTGCTGGTTTTGAAGGCATGAAGGGGTCATAGAGACCAGCTGAAGCTTGGTACTGTGAGAGGCCAGGAAAGGCCACTACTGATGATGCAGCCTCAATTGCAGTTGCTGGCCCAGGACTGAAGGGGTCATGCAAAGAAATTGAGGTTTGGCATTATAGAGAGCCTATGAGAGGCTGTTGGTAGAGCCTAGTTGCAGTGGAAGACCCCATGTTTTGGATATGCCAGTGCCATGGAATGATCACCAAGAACAGCAGCAGCAGTGGAGTGGAGTTGAGCAGAGCCTAGAGTGCTACGGAAGGCAGAACTGGAGAAATGATACAATCCCTTTAGAGGAGCCTAGAAGATTGTGTGTGGATCCCAGATACTGGATCAAGAAAGTAAAAAGTTGAAGTTGCTATAAATATCCTAAGATGTTAGAGATGCCAGAGCTGTGGGATACCAGCTGAGGAAAGCTGTTAACAGTGATTGGAAACAGACCAAGAGAAAGATATTTGTTGCAGTCAACAAAGATGAAAAGAATTGGAGATATGAAGAGCACTTTTACATACATCAGATATGGAGATGCAGAGTTTGGAGTTTGCCCAGCTGGTTTTTGGTCCTGCTTTGGTACAGTATTTCCTCACTGTGACATTCGGAATAGTAATGTATATCCTGTGATATTGGAGGTTTGTGGTATGCTTTTTTATTTTGATTTTATAGGAGATTACAGTTAAGTGATTGGATGAATATCAGAAGAGACTTTGAACTTTGGACTTTTATCAATGTTGAGACTGCTATAGACTATGGGGACTTTGGAATTTGGACTCAATGTATTCTATATTATGCTATGGCTAGGTTGGTACTCATAGACTCATATGCCTCAACGAGCCTATGAGGTCCAGGGAGTAGAATGTGGTGGTTTGAATATGCTTGGCCCAGAAAGTGGGACTATTAGAAAGCAAGACCTTGTTGGAATAAGTGTGGCCTTGGAGAAAGCGTGTCACTGTGGAGATCGGCTGTGAGACCCTCCTCCTAGCTGACTAAAAGCCAGTCTTTTACTGTCTACCTTTGAATTGAGATGTAGAACTTTAGGCTCCTCAAGCCCCACACCTGCCTAGATGTTGCCATGCTTCCTGCAGTGATAATAATGCACTAAACCTCTGAAACTGTGAGCCAGCCCTAATTAAATGTTTGCCTTTATAAGTATTCCCTTGGTCATGCGGTCACTTCACAGCAATAAAAGCCTAAGTAAGACAATAGTCCCTTTTCAACTTTACTTTGTCATAAAGGTTAAGAATTTTCCAATTCCCAGTTATTTTCTACTCTGTTTCTGCTCTTATGATTTTTACTATTCTTGAACATGATAGGTGGCTGCTCTGTATAGAGACAGCTAGGTCTAACCAGAGAGAGTTAGGTTGGGGTTAGCCCCTGTGTGTTGACACCTGGCCTTACTTGGGTACCTGTCATATATGATAAGGAGAATGGGTTCAATCATTTGGGATGGGTACTTTGGGTTTCTTCATGTTGCTAATGGAAATGTTTCCTAGAAATATTTTCTAGTTTTTTGTGAGTACTTCTTTTTAGTTTAAAATTGCAATTTCATTCACTGGGTGGAACCAGGAGAGAGAAGCCAGGTAACTTGTTTGGAAACTTCACATGCTTACGTGAAACATTGTAATGTTGACATTAATTTCCCCCACAGCTTAAATAAAATAAAATTTACACAAATGTTCTGATTTCTTCTCTAAGAATGTGCTTATTTGTAAAACATTATTACTTTTAGAAATAACCTCTAACATTAACTTGTGTACTATAATTTTAGGAGCCACACCATGAGATGTTTCCAGAAGATTGGGAAAATAAAACAAACGACTTTCAAAGGATGCTTATTATCCGTTGCTTGAGGCCAGACAAGGCAAGTGTGAGCTTTGTTGAGCATCTCTCATCCCACCCCCTCTCTGTACAGCCCAGACAAATTCCATTTCTTCATAGACTCGGGATGGATGGAGGAATCTACCCAACATCCTTCTGTTGGATCTCCTAGCTGTGTTTGCATCCGGGTTAATAGCTAATAGAATGTATTTTTGGTGATATGCTTTTATGATTACTCTTTATGATTTTTGGTTCCTCTGTGTCAAAGACTTCTCTCTTTACTTGTTATAATCTCATTTTCATTTTATTTTAGTACTTTGGTGAAACTAGTCAATGGCATTAACGTCAAGTTTATATATTAGAATATCTAGAATGTCTTCTCTAAATGTGGGTCTATATTTATACATATCATACCACAGCATTTAGTAAATATGTGGAATATTTTAAAGCTTTAGTTGCTGTTGACATAAAAGGCAATGTTAGTAATGTTATTTAACTTCTTTGCATAATAAATATACAACCAGCAAAGCAGTAAACATGTCCTTTCAATACTTACTAGTGTCCTCATTTGTATTACAATCTATAGAAAATGAATTTGCCTACATTTGTGACCTATATCCTCAGAGATGCCAGTATAATGTGAGCAGGAGGTTATTGGGGAATTATCATAACTGCCATTGTTACAAACAAATTAAAGTTTCTCATAGTTACTTCAAAACTCACAGTATGTACAATTTGAATTTGTTTTCAAAGGAATTGCTTACATTCCAACTCTTCCCCCATATAAAAACAGAATTTAAATGGTGAAAGTAATATATAACAGACTGTTTTTATAGATGTCAGGGATAATCTGAGGAAGAGGTGTTCCTTTCTCAGAGCCATAGTTGCTTCCAGCTCTCAGGACCTAGCCAGGGCCCAAGCTCCGGCATAGAAGTCTGTCCTTACGTTTTAAGCTTTTAGTCAGAGTGCAGTCCAGCCTCTATTAGATTTACCTTTATATAAAACAACTGTAGAATATATATTTGTCTTTTAAATAGAGAAAGTAGCCTTCAAAGTATCTCTGGCCTGTGAAAGTCACGGTTCTGCCTGACCTCTGTTGCTGAGGTGCATGAACACTCGCTTGATGTTTGTGAACTGATCAAATGCACCCTTTGATAACATTGGAAAGAATGGCTTTTCATAGAAACTTCAGATGTTCACCATCTATTTTAAGGTGAAGAAAATGAAATGCTCACAATGTTTTGTGGGCCTTTATCTTGGGCTAATGAACCATTCTTAGCTGTGACAACTTCATTTGCATGTATCCTTCCATAGGTTTATGTTTTTAAAACCTGACATTTTAATCTGAAAATATATTAAACTATTAAATAGATGAAATATAACTTTTCATATTCAATATGTTTTTGAAGGTGGGAGTTACATAGGCTGAGGTGTTTTTATGTGTAGGGGTCTTTTTTCTGTTGACTGATGTTATTCTGTTTGTTTTGAAATCACAGTTAACCCTCTGTTTCATACTGACCTGTCCCATATAACAACATTCTCTACAATGTCTTCTAATCTATTCCGATTTTTCCCTTTTTAGGATAGAAAAATTACAAAATGATATTTAGCAATATTTCAATTTTTCTTCTCCTTTAGTTGCATCTAAAGTGATGATGATGGGTACAGACCTGCCTTGGCTAGTTGATATTATGTAGCTGCCAAGCGAGGTTTTCCAAGACACTTCTCCCTTCTTCCGTGTACATGTGTTGATCGTTAAGTGCCATAAGAATTGATCATTGTCCACCCCTGAAGAGTGCCTGGATCACACATAACTGCAGATTCAACATATGCTCATATGTGTTAAGCCACTGCAGTTTAGAAATAATTTATAACTACAGATATTTCCCATCTATCCTAAATGAAAGAATTAATTCGTCACAGTTTTATATACCAACATACCCATGTATGTTTTCAATATAAAAATAATTATTAGAATGCCAATATATTATCCAGAAACTTCGTGCTCTGTACACTTAGTGTTTCTAAGTACTCCAAGTTTAAGTGGTGAATTGATTATTTTGGAAGCTATATGCTATATAGTGATACATGCCTACTCTTCCTTTAAAAGGGTGGTTTCCCAGAGTAGAATGTATTAGCCTAGGGAGGAGAACAGCACTATAAGAGACTAACATTTGAGACAGTAGTATATACATTTTATTTCTTCACTGTCTCTAAGTTATAAGATTATATATATGATTTTATATATATATAATCATATGAATGGTGAGAAAAGCAGTTCTCTACCTGTGAATTGAGACTCCTTGAAGTGGGGTATCAAATGACTATTTTACAGGGGTTACATATCCGTTTTGCTGTATATCATATATTTATTGCAATCCACAACAGTAGCAAAGTTACAGTTATAAAGTAGCACCAAAATAATCTTATGTTTGGGAGTCACTACAACATGAGAAATTGTATTAAAGGGTCGCCGCACTAGGAAGGTTGAGAACCACTAAGTTGTCAGGCTTTCCAATTCTATAGTTTAGAGAAATTGGAAAGATTCTCATTTCTCAAATTGGAAAGCCCATCTCATATTTTTCCTTAAAATTTAATAATTATAGTATCTTATTAATGGAAGAAACATGTGGAGTAGAAAGTACTAAGATATGCAGTGTTCAGAGTCATTTGTAAAATAAAGAGCTTCTGGCCACAGTTCTATCATTCTGAAATGTAAACAAAGGGCAATCCATCACCTCTCAATAAGAAACTTGTCAGATGCGAGTTAATAAGCGTCTCTGGGCTCAGATAAATGTTGTGGGAATTTGTACTGATCAGAAAAGCCTGCATAGAAAAAACCACAGGCTTTTCTCGTGCCTTTGAGAAGATGGCTGCCATAATGAGTCTGAAATCTTTGCTACTGACAGATCTCATTTTACAAACCTAATGCTGGAACCATTAGGTTGCTAGCGCAGATGGATCAATCACCTGGTGAGCATGATTGCTGGTACAGTCTGCCTTTACCTTGGGAGTTCTAGTCTCCGCTTGGGAAGCAAGCAAGTTTTGCTCTGTTAGTGGATGCTCACAGTCATCTATAGCATGGACCACAGGGCCCCCAATGGAGGAGCTAGAGAAAGTGCCCAAGGAGCTGAAGGGGTCTGCAACCCTGTAGGTGGAACAACAATATGAACTAATCAGTATCCCCAGAGCTCATGTCTCTACCTTCATATGTAGCAGAAGATGGCCTAGTTGGCCATCATTGGGAAGAGAGGCCCCTTGGTCTAGCAAACTTTATATGCCCCAGTACAGGGGATCACCAGGGCCTAGAAGTGGGAGTGAGTGGGTAGGGCAGCAGGGCGGGGGGAGGGTATAGGGGACTTTTGGGATAGCATTTGAAATGTAAATGAAGAAAATATCTAATAAAAAAGGAGAGAGAGAAAAGTTTTGCTCTGTTGTAGTCTGAAAAGTGAAATTGTGGAATTTATCTCCTCTTCCAGAGAGATTCTCATATTCCTAACTGGACCGTCCAGTGTTAAGAGACACAAGAACCACTGCACAGACAGCCATGTTTACCTGTGCAGGTAAACCAGCAGGTCCCTCTTTCAAAAACTGGGCCATTCCTATCAAAAACTAGCTTTTAGGAAACTTCAAGTCTCTGAATCTGT
>NW_018394004.1:2444-4330 GCF_900095145.1 Mus pahari | reverse complement strand
ATGTGCCTGACTTTAAAAAGCATTATGATAAGGTGATGGTTTTACTCACAAATCTTGTTCAAATCGATGTTGCAGAGAACATATAACTGGTGTTTGGAGGCACTTGTAACTGTTTCCAGAGGATACTATCTTTTTTAGATGCTAGGCACTTGTAAATTGCTCCTGCAGCTGAAGAATGTTCCAGGCATGTGGAACTGCTACCCTGGGCTGGGGGTGGGGGTGTGATATATTTGTACAGTCCCATCCTTCTATAATGACAGTCATTCTGTTGATGACTGTGAGGTCCTCACAAGCGCTTTCCATTACTCCTTCCTCTGAAGTAGCCTGTGTTCTGTCCTACAGCTGGCATGTTTGACTCACACCTTCCTTCTATGATAACTAAGCTCTTACAGTGGTGCCCACAGCACTCTGTGTGGCAGGACCGATTAGTTTGTGAGAACAAGATAAAGAAACAGAGAGCTACTATTTGTGCCTTCAAAATTTGAGCAAAAATATATGTTTCAGAGCAGAGTTAAAAGTGCATTTGGTAGTTACTTCTTAAGACATAAGCTGAAGTTAGGTAATTAAATAAATTATATGTATGATGTTAGTCATATGAATATCTATAGCTGTAACTTGTTATCAAAGGGAATGTGAGTTTCAAAAACTGCAAGTGTATGTGAAATAAAAGTATGGATCCTTAAAGAAGCTGTGTTAATGGAAACTTTGAAGGAGTCTATTGGCATTTCAGTACTGCAGTGTGCCAGTCTTTATTCTGCTTGGTGTTCCTATATTCAAAGGAGATAATTGTCTCTGTAACTCCTTACATGGGTATTTTGTTCCCCAAACTTTGGAGATGAGACAGAAGGAATGACCATGCAGAGACTGCCCAATCCTGGGATCCATACCATATTCAACCACCAAACGCAGACACAATTGCATATGCCAGCAAGATTTTGCCAACAGGACCCTGATATAGCTGACTTTTGTGAGGCTATGCCAGTGCACGGCCCCCAATGGAAGAGCTAGAGAAAGTTTCCAAGGAGCTAAATGGGGTCTGTAACCCTATAGGAGGAACAGCAATATGAACTAACCAGTACCCCTTGAGCTTGTGTCTCTAGCTCCATATGTAGCAGAAGAGGTCCTAATCGGCCATCATTGGGAAGAGAGGCCCTTGGCCTACAAGGATTATATGCCCCAATACAGGGGAATACCAGGGCCAGGAAGCAAGAGTGGGTAGGTTGTAGAGCAGGATGGGGTGAGGATATAAGGGACTTTGAGGATATCATTTGAATTGAAAAATGAAGAAAATATCTAATAAAAAAATGAAAAAAATAAAAATAAATAAAAGAGGTTTAAAAGTACTGAAAAACAAAACAAAACAAAACAAAGGAGATAATTGAATATTTAGCAGAGTAAGGCAAGCAAAACAAATCAAAAAATGCCCTCGGGGGATTTGGTGCTGTATTAGCCCAATGTTGGGACTTCTCACGCTCAGTTTGAAGTGTATGCATGCAGTTCTTATACAGTCAAAGGGGAGACATTGTCCTTTGATCCTATGCCCACGCTTGACACTGAATACGGGATGTATCTCCTTCATTGGTGTGACATAAATCTGAAGAATATTGTAATAAATTTAACCCAGCATAAAACTTGGTTTTACTTACCTAGAAAAATGATTTGGTAGCTTTGTTCTCACCTGTTGGAAAAAATCATCTCAAGTGAACATCACAAATGGATGTCTGCACAAAGACGGAGGAAGACCTGTAGGAAATGAGTACACTGGTGTCTGCTGAACTGTTTGCCTCGTTTTTCCTTCTTCAGATCTAAGCTTTGTAATGATGCCTTTCTTTTCCAATGTTTTATTAAGAGGGAAGCATCAGCACTGACAAAGAGCAAGCAAGAAG
>NW_018394004.1:0-1102 GCF_900095145.1 Mus pahari | reverse complement strand
TAGAAGAAGAAAGTAATAAACAGATTTTTGGATGGTTCTGAGTTGATCGTCCTCATTTTGGTATAATCTAAACAATTTCTGGCAGTTTCTAAAACTGACAGGAACATTTGAATGGAGGCTATGACCTATAATGAACTTTGGTGGATTGAGGTCCTGGCCTACAGTAAACTTTGGTGGTAAATGTTATTTTTTTTTCTCTTTGAAATTATACAAAAGACTTTAAAGTAAATGGTTACATCTCCATTTCATAGTGAGGGATATTAAAGCAAAGAGAGGATAGCTTCCTGAAANCTACANGACTTTAAAATTAAANTAGTTTCCATTGGGTCACTTGGTGCTTGAATAGCCTGGATTTTGTATGAGTGATGACTGTCTGATAAAGCATTCTGATTGTTTCAGAAATGTTGAGGTATGGATGCCATGATGAAAGATAGATATAATTTAAGTAGCATGACCATTCATTTGTAAGGTCATCCCAGTTGGACTGTAGAGGATTGACTTGAGTATTGCAAAATGAAAGCAGGCCACTAGTTGAGGCAGGGATATTGGAAATTAAATAAGGATTGTAGTGGCAGATCTAGAGTGGAGGTAGCCCCAAGTGTTTATTACGCATGGGGCTTATCTCTACAAATCAACATTGCTTCAACATCTTTTTGATCTCGGTTTCCTCTGTGTATCTCTTTGGTGTTAGGCAATGTTGCCATTTCCCTGCCCTGTCTGTCATCCTTCTGCATTGACTCTAGTTTCTACCACTACATTTTTCCCCACTAAGGTGCCTTTTTTTTTTCTCAGAGTTAGTGACTGTGATAGTTGGAATATGCTTGGCCCAAGGACTATTTGGAGGTACAGCCTTACGGAGATGTAGAATTCTCAGCTCCTCCTGCAGCATGCCTGCCTGGACGCTGCCATGCTCCCACCTTGATGATAATAGACTTATTAACCATTTAACCTGTAAGCCAGGCCCAGTTAAATTTCCTTATCAGAGCTGCCTTTGTCATGGTGTCTGTTCACAGCAGTAAAATCCTAAAACAGTGACTATATGCAATGAGCATTTGGAGGAGGACCAAGAGCCATTCTTCCACTGCCTCTGTCACTGGGGGCC
>NW_018394003.1:21239-48580 GCF_900095145.1 Mus pahari | reverse complement strand
GTGGGTGGGTAGGGGAGCAGGGTCGGGGGTAGGATATGCTATAGGGAACTTTCGGGATAGCATTTGAAATGTAAATAAAGACAATATCTAATAAAAAAATAAAAAAGTATACTGTTGCTCTATTAGCCAATAATAAAATAGCTCTGTGAGCCCCTCCAAATAAAAGTGTAAATTAGCTGTAATTTAGACAACCAGCGTTGACTCTCCTTGTGAGGCTGAGCAACTCCATGCATGCTGGAATAAAGACCTCTTGTTATTACAGTGATCTATATTCAAGCTGTGTTTCTGGGCATCCTCTTCTCTATACCTGTGCCCCCAGGGATCCATCAGCCTCATTTGACTAAGTCAGGGATTCTTAAACCTAAGTTTAAAATTCTTTGAAAGAAACAATCTCACCTTGGTAGTTAAAACAAAACAAAAACAAAACCAAAGAAAAACACATAACAAAACAAATAAAAAACAGCACAAGTTTCTCACTGCTAATTCTGGCAGCATTCTTGGTAGTATGGCATTTAGTTTGACTCTGGAAGATGTACACCCTCAGCCAGAGAATTTATAGCATGCATAGTAAAAAATGGTGGAGTGCCAGGATTGTAAGAGAGGAAGAAAGACTCAACTAGTGAAGTGACTAGACCTAGATTCTAACCTCACAGACTTCACTCATGTCCTTTCTTTTTATGGGACTAAAAGAGTATATGAGCTTTTGTGTCCCTATCTTAGCTTGCATTTGCCAAGGGAGTACATGTCTGCTCATTTATGAAAGGTAAAACAAAACAGACATCTGAGGTGATGTGCTTGGAAATGAGGCATTGAGCTCCCACACATGTGCATTTCACAAGACCCCTCCCAGTTACAGTACAGAGGAGGCCTTTTGTCACCTTTTCTTGACTTTGGTGACTTCTATGGCATTTAGAGGATGAAATCCCTGTTCCCCTGATAGAAATAGGCCATTTTTATGAAGGGTCCCAAACTGGATATCAAATGCTACTCCACAAATCAGAAGCCTTCTCAACCTGAATCTAATTCATGATGTGAGAAAGATTAAGCCATGAGGATATCATTTTAAAGTACAAAGTACCCATTTTATAATAACAATATAACTCAGAATAATGTGTCTTAGTAAATTTATTGTCTCTAGAATACCATTTCCTGTGAGGATTAGGACAAGTCATTGTGGGTGGTAAATATAATTTGCCAAGCGGTATCCTTGGCAACCAAATAGTAATTATCTCAAAACAGCTGCCCTCTGGGAAGAAGGGAGGCCAGGCATCATTCTCAGGCATTCTGGAAAGGTTCTCGACTGAGCCCAGAAGCTCAGTAGGGATTCTCATGTTAGTAGCACTGAGGAGTGGTCCCTAACCAGTGAGACACTTTATTAGATGAATCCAAACTCTGAAAAGCATGTTGGGAGAGAGCCCCCAAGAATCAGGCTATTCAGGAAGACTGGTCAGCAATACCTTGAAAACACAAGGAAGATTATATGAGGCCCACACACGTTGGAAAATGAAGACTCTGTAGACACATGGAACACTGATAGCACTTGGTCAAGGCAAGAGTGTCACTGCAGGGTGACTTATGAAGGTTGAGTCAGCTGTGGGGAAATGAGCGCAGACTCCTAGGCCACCAGTGAGTTAGAAATAAACTCCTTTCTTTGGGAAACTCTGGAGTCAGTGGGAGATAGACTATGCTTACCAACAGCTAAGAAGTCTTTCAATGAGGATCAGGTGGAGGTAGTTAATGTACTTCATAGTGCAGTGTAGCCAGGGCCACTGATGATTCTAACGAAGTCATGTGAAAAACAAACGCATGTTAGTGTTACAGTAGAAGAGTACTTGTGAAAGAACTGTTTTTAAAATGGGAAGGAATTTCTTTCACTACTATATTTTTATACATTGTAGAAATAGAAGCCATGTTTTCATATTCAATGTGATAATATAGAGAAATACGAAAGTTAAAAAATTGTACAAAATATAGCACTTTACCATGTTATATAAGCATTGATTTTAACTGGACACGAATATGGAAACACAAAGCTGACTGGCTGTAAAACCATAAATAAGAGGACAGCTCACCTTATTTGACTTCTCCCAGTATCTACTTTTTTCCCTATTAAAGATACTAGAGAGGTGAAGAAGTAGAAAATACGGGTAAATTATAGAAATTGGGAATGTAATTTTAAGCGTTGCTTTGATGTCTTTTTTTTTTCTTGCAATGTTTTGGATTTTGCTGGGGTCATTGAATGCATTCAAGAATATGATCTATAGGACCCTTGTAGCCCAGCATGTGACTAGATTATAGCTGATTCTATGTTTTCTGTGTAGCACGTTTAGTTTATTATTAATTTTAATATTATAAATAAAACTTGTACACCAAGGATTTTTAAAATACTTTTATTCCTTCACTTTACATCCCAACATCATGCTCTGCTTCTCCTCCCAGTGCCTCTCACACTGATCTCCCCATTCCCTGCTCCCTACTTAGAGAAGGGCTAGAATCCCAGGGGTGATTTTTTTTATCAGGTCCCTCCCAGTCCCTTTGCCCCACCCCATTCCCACAACTGCATATCAAGGCACAGCAGGATTAGGCATATCCTTTCCCACTGAATCCACAGGCTTGCTCAGTTAGGGAAACATGATGCAGAGGCTGGTGACAGACTCAGGGTCAGCCCCCACTTCAGATGTTGGCAGACCCACTTGAACACCAAGCTGCATTGCTGCTGCTGCTGCAGGGAACCTAGGTCCAGGCCATGGTCTCTCTTTGGTTGGTGATTTAGACTCTGGGAGCTCACACTACTGCCCACAAATATTCCAGAAGACACCCTGAGCTACATCTGATACAGTGGTTTTAGTTTATTATAAATTTGAACATTATAAGTAAAACTTATAGATCAAGGTCTATTTATTTATTTATTTTTTTAATTTTTTTTTGGTTTCTACTGCTTCATTAAATTGTTGTTGGGAGAACAACCATGTGACCGAATGGTCTACATGTTTTCCATGATCCAAAACTTGTACTGAATTTGATTCTGATAATATTCTATGAACTTTATTCTAAAGGTGTTAAGAGAAATGTTTGAAAATGAGCAGACAGGAAGACTGGGAGACTTGGAATCATGATACATTGACCTGGAAACAAGAAATTTGTCTCTGAGTAAGGAGTAGCAAGCAAGGGAGCAGAAATTGCTGGAGATGTGGCTCCACAGTGGAGTGCCTTTCTGGCTTGCACAAAGTCCAAGGAGTTGGCTGCCATGTGGTTTGATGAAGCTGCCAATGCCAAACAAGAGGGAAGAGTCTCTACCACTTAAAATAACTTTCAAACGGAAACCCATGGTTCTGTCACTATTTATCATTGCAAAACATACAGGATAACCATGTTCCTCCTCTAAGAGGATTGCTCAGCTCCTATTCCAGATCCATAAATTGCAAGTGATTGTGACATCTGTGTCTACAACATGAAATTATTTAGTCAGGAGCAGCAAGCAGGTTAAGCATATGCACACTCCAACACTCCTTCAAGGTGCTTCCTTAAAACCTGTGTCACTTCAATTCTTCCATTACTCTCAAGCTCACCACATGAAAATGGCTAGCAGAATTAAGTGCTTGATTCTGGGATTTACTGTGTTTTTGTGGGTTGAATTATACACTCAATATTCTCATCTTGACCAGAATGTTACATGCAGGTTGTTGCGCAAATTTAATTTGACCGGATATGTAGAAGCTGAAAACCATACTGTTGTTATTGGAGGACTATTTCCTGTCCACTACAGGACCATGCCAACTAGCTACTCCGATGAGGAAATAGAATCACCCATGTGTGAGGGGTAAGTTATTGTTAAATCTTTTACATTAATTTGGGTGGCTAGAATAGAGTGGATAGCATGCAGACTGGATTTCCATTGAAGTTCTCATTCTGGCATTATCTGCCTTTATTTCATGCTGGGGACAGCATACAATGACAGGGACTGCCTGCAGAATGCTGAATTGAGACATCTCAGAAGCCTGTGGCAGTTCCTTGTGAAAAAGAATGGGGGTGTCTGGGACCCTGAAAAGCAGGAGACATATCCCTCCAGTGGTGTCTCTGCCATCTGAAAGAAGGGACTGCTTGCAGTAGGCCAGGATTGAGACATCTTGGTAGCCTGCAGCAGCTCTTTGTAAAAAAAAAAAAAATAACAACAGCAACAAAAAACAAACAGTTGTTCCCAATTATCCTAAACTTAGCCTTGGACAATGGCTGTATAGATTTCATTTGTGCATGATTGCTTTTGAGTTGGCCTTGGCATTCATAATTATTCTATTTCATCTGACTTTCTTAATTCTTTCTCTATCTGCTCTGGTGAATTTGGTGAAACTAGATGTTTCTTGATGTAGTGATTCTTAAACAATTAAAAATTGAGGCACAGGGACACAGCACAGCACAGCACACACAGCACAGCACAGCACAGCATACACAGCACAGCACAGCATACACAGCACAGCACAGCATACACAGCACACACAACACAGCACAGCACAGCACAGCACAGCACACAGCACAGCACAGCACAGCACAGCACAGCACAGCATAGCACGGCACGGCACAGTCCAGCCCAGCACAGCCCAGCACAGCCCAGCACAGCCCAGCACAGCACACACAGCACATCACAGCCCAGCACAGCACACACAGCACAGCACAGCCCAGCACAGCACAGCACAGCCCAGCACACACAGCACAGCGCAGCCCAGCCCAGCACAGCACAGCACAGCACAGCACAATCCTAATGGCCCAGGTGCATGCTATGTGTTCTCATCTTGGAAAAAAATGTAGGAACTGCACAATGGTAGTTCCAGATTAATGTTTGACTTGCAAAGAAAGTTTGAAAATTATTAGAAAATGAACATTGGGATTCCAAGAAAGGAATAAAAAATGAAGTTATAAGAAGTTTTATATAACATTTGAGAGGGGTTCCTGGATAATAAAGAATAGAATACATAAAATTATATATTAGTAAAACAAAGTCAAAACATTGGGATTCTTAGGAGAGTCAGTGTGTGCAATGTACAGAAGCAGAAAGCTAGCATAACTAGTGAGTTAAGAGCTAAGTTGATTCTTTCTGGTCACTGCTTGGCAGCTTTGCCCATGCCATTTATCATTAGGCAAAGCTCATTAGAGCTTCAAATAGCATTAGAAAATTCAAGTAGCTGGCCTCAGAGCTCTGAGCTCTGAAGTATATAATAAGTTAAAAATTAAAGTTTAAATAATGATAAGTTCATAATTATTATTTTGGCTACAGACTTGGGAATAGGGAAGCTTGAAACTTTGGGGGAGCAATTGTAATTCTTGATTCTTTGTGGGATGTGGTTATTCTTTTGAATTTGATTTGGCTATGATTAGACAATATATTTTTTCTACCTCCTTTTGGAGTATCAGTAAAAGACTGGGGCAAGAAAAGGGCAAGAGAGCATGAGAAGAACATGAGAAAAGTGAGAAAAAGGAGAATGTGAAGAGTGAGTGAAGAGAGAATGTGAGGTGTGTATGGAGTGTGTGTGTGTGAGTGAAAGGAGAGTGCATGTGGTGTGTGTGTGTGTGTGTGTGTGTGTGTGTGTGTGAAGAGTTTGTGTGAGAGTGAAAGGAGAATGCACAGAGGTGTGTAGGAGTGTGGGAGTTTGAGAAAAGAAGAGCACACAGGAGAGTGCAGAGTGTATGCAGCCTGAAGCAGCGAGTGAACAAGCAAGAGAGAAAGAGCAGAAAGTGAGATTGAAGAGAGAGAACTTTTAAGCCTTGAAAAATTCCCTGTTAGTTTGTACCTAAAAGCTAGTCTGTGTATATTTATTATGTGCCTTCCATATATACCTGCTTCCAGTTGAGAACTCCTATTCTGTGTTGAGGCTAGGCCTTGACAATCTGTTTACAGTGGGAGTGGTTTTCTATAGAATGTTTTCAGAAAGTCACTCCTCAGCGGATTCTCTTGGAACAGAAGCAGCAGTATCTAAAAGCTTGTTAGGCATATAGAACAACGGGTTGCAAATAGAACAAGGGGTTGCATACAACACCTGCAGAAGTGAATCTACATGTTCAAAAGACATCTGTTGGTGTATGTGAACACTCAGGTTTGAGAAGCTCAAATGCTGCATAATGTGCTGCAGGTTCACTGTTAATTGACACAAGCTCATTAAGTGTGCATCCTGGGAATGCTGCTTTATGTCTGACAAAATGTTCATGATAGGATTCTGACCTGCAGGAAAACTTCTATTGCTACTGCTGACTCCTGCAAGATATCATATCAAAAATGGAATTCTCATTTCTCAAATATAGCAATTATTGTCAGAGAATGAAAGTTGGGACAGGACTAATGTCTCTTAATATATGTATCTTATACAAGTACAAACACACAGAGATTAAACATAAAAATAATACCAGAAATTTAAAGAAAACAAAACATTAACCTCCAATTCCATTACCATCACAAAACTGCATTTTTATTTTTTTATATCCATTTTTGAGTGTTTTGAAAATAAACTTAAGATTGTTATAGTATGAGGGTCGGACAGGTATTGTATTGTATTGGACATAGTAACTAATACAGCAGACTTTTCCATTATGCTGTTTGGTCTTCATAGCTGTTTGGCAGTTTCTTACATGATATCGATATCAATCACAACTCCTTTGCTTTTATACATGTTCCAAGTTATTACTGTTAGGAGCAATCTTCAGTATGGCTGCTGACAAATGAGATTTATGATGAGTCCCTAATTAACACTTTCCTCATTTTTCTAAATTATTTCCACTTTTACAGTGAAGGGTACAAGAAGTGAGTGATTATATATATATATATATATATATATATATATATATATATATAATTTTAGTTTTATATATATACTTATAGTTTTATATTTATATATAATTTTAGTTTTATATTTTTTAACTTTTTTTAAAAATTAGTTCTATATAATTCATTTTCACCATTAATATTCCACAGTCCCCTTAGTCACAAACAGTTCCAATGTTCTCCAAGCAGTTTACACTTTCTTATGGAATGCAAATTCTCCTAGTTTGAGAACCCCTTACAAGACTATATAGAATTCAGAAGCTAGAGTGGATCTAATCTAATGTTACATTTGTTGTGTCATCTTTTACTAGAACAGTAACTGCTTCATGAATTCAAGATGGGGTTTGGAGAAATTTCATTTGGAAATCAACAACTTTTGCAAGATACTAGTTTCAGGTGGCCATGGGTTAAACTAAATAAATGAGGAAGATTTAGATTATTCTGAAAATATTACAAGGAAATGATACAAAGAAGAGAGCATTTTATATCTTGCTTTGTTTAAGGCACACACAAGTTAAATTTATAACATGGATTTTTTTTAAAAAAATGATATACAGTGTGTAATAGTACTGTGGGGATCATAAGAAAAGCAATGAATGAAGGAAACTCTCCCCAGACTTCACCTAATTACATTGAAATGTTTTCTTTGTTAATCTTTAGCGGGGAGGGTCCGATCACTTCTATGCAGTTTTAATCAGAGTAAGAGGCCTACTGCTCATTTTAATGCTGGTTCTATTCACACTAATATATCACCTTCCTATTCAATGATTTTTAAAAATAGAAAATGTTCCCACACAGCTTAGAAGCTACCATTGGATACTGAAGTTTATTCCAGTTTTTCCAATATTCTAAATACCCAGTTTGAGGCAGATAGCTTTTTTTCCTTTGGGAAGAACTAATTAATTTTTGGCTAATTAAAAAATTTAGCTATAGGGTCAATTCAAGTGGATATTTTGTAGACTTTGAAAAGAAATCTACCTTAATATTGTATGTGTGTTATCTATCTATGTATCTATGTATCTATGTATCTATCTATATATCTATGTATCTATTTATGTATCTATCTATGTATCTATGTATCTATGTATCTATATATGTATCTATGCATCTATGTATCTATGTATCTATGTATCTATGCATGTATGTATGTATGTATGTATGTATGTATGTATGTACCTACCTACCTACCTACCTACATACCTACCTATGGACTTTACATGCTGATCACCATCCATCCTCTTCTCCCAGAATTCTCCTCATAAGTCTTCTCCCACACTACTTACCTTTTCACCTCAGAATGTAGAGAGCTCCCCAGTCCCAGATAATAACATGCCATGACACATGAAGTCACTGCATACCTAGAAAAATTCTCTCCCCCTGAGGTGAGACAAGGCAGCCCAGTTAAGGAAACTGGAGGCACAGGCAGGCAACAGAATCAGGGTCAGTCCTTGGTCCAGGTCTTGGGGGACCATCATGAAGTAAAAGTTGTATGTCTGCTAAATTGTGCAGGAGCCAGGTTCATACATTGAATGTGCTTTGGTTGGTGACTCAGTCTATAGGACTACCCATGTTTCAAGGTTAATTAATTGTGTTGGTCTTCTTGAGGAATCCACATTCCCTCCAGGCTCATCAATCATCCCCCCACCTCTTCCACACTTTTTCAAGTACTCAGACTAAAGTTAGCAGTGGGACTCTACATCTGTTTTGGTTTAGCAAGGATTTAAGGGACATCTGGTATTGTTTTAATTTCCAAATGAAACCAGGAACCTCAAGTCACTGCAGGACTATGTACATCCTCTCACACTGAAGGCTGTAGGAAGAAAGATTGGACGTGCGTTTTACAGATTGTAAGAGATCACAGGTACCAGCACAGACTACCATACCCAGCAGATATTTCTATCACCTGAGATGGAGAAAACAATATATTCCATAACACAAACAAATTTAAACAATATCTATCCCCAAATTCACCCCTTAATAAGCACAAGAAATAAAACCACACTCCAATGAGGCTGACTATATCCAAGAAGTAATTTCATACCAGTAAAACCAAAAGAAGAGAAACACACACACACACACACACACACACACACACACACACACACACACTATGTTAACACCATCATCAAAATAGCAGGAATTTCCCATCATTTGTCATTAATATCTCTACATACATCAACAACAAAGATAGATATTACCTCAGAATAAAGGGCTGAAAAAGGTCTCACAGGTAACCAGAAACAAGAAACAAGCTGGAGTAAGCCATGCTATCTTACTTTAAAAAGATACTGCAGTATTTATTTAGAAGATGTATAATGTCATCAGTATGAAGTTGGAAGTTAAGCAACAAGATGATAATGTTCTGGTGTAGTATCTTCTGTTTTCTGCTTTTCCTTAATTGTGTTACCTCACTGGATCTGTCTTTAAATTACTGATCTTTTCTAGACTTGAGTGGTTTTCTATTTCTAGTGTCTTTCTCTAGTTTTAGTAACTTCTCACCACCTGTCTGTCTGCTTTGCTCTCCCCAGCTCCCTATCATTCTTCAAACATTTGTGTAGCCGTTATGGTCTATGATACATGGTCTTGGAATTTCTTGGCTCATACATCTGTTCTCAACCCAAGGTTTAATTTTCGGGGTTTCCGCTGGATGAAAACCATGATTCAGACCATCAAGGAGATTAATGAGAGGAAGGATATTTTGCCCAACCATTCTCTGGGCTACCAGATATTTGACAACTGTTTCTCCACCACCAAAGCAATGGAGTCATCTACGGTGTTTCTAACAGGGCAGGAGGAATACAAGCCGAACTGGAGAAACAGCACTGGAAAATTTCTAATTGGAATTATTGGAGCAGGAGGATCAACTATGTCAGTTGCTGTTTCAAGAATTCTAGGGATTCATCAAGTACCTCAGGTATCTTGGAAAAGTGTACTATGTGCTAAGAAAAAAATATAAACACTGTGCCAGGATGGGTAGCACATGCCTTTAATTACAGAACTTGGGAGGTATAGGTAGGTGAATCTCTACACACTCAAAGCCAGCATATTCAACAAAGTGAGTGCCAAGACAGTCAGGACTGTTGCAAAAGAAAATTCTGTCTCAAAAAGACCAGAAAGAAAAGAAAGATAGAGAAATACAAAGAACATGTAGAAATTATTATTAATGAGGTCCAGAGATGCTGCACTAAACTATAGAGAGAAGATAGAATGGGTTCCTGTCCTCAAAGTTACTCAGTTCAACCCATCCCTGGCAATGTGTATCGTTGTTTATTAAGAAGGCACTTGTAATTGCTCAAACTGCTGGAGCATCATGCTTGCATTGACTAACATGGTAAATGGGCCCAGAGCACTGTGTGGGGCAAGATAGGGTCTATCTATAAATACTTGGTGTAGTTGATTGGTGGCTGGAATAAGGCACAGGTTTTCCTTTGGGTCTTGTTGATCCTTGAGAATCCTAAGCAAAATCATCATTATGACATGCTAAAATGAGATTGGGATTTCCATTAATAAGTTGTTTTAAACCCAGAGAGATAGACATATGTAAATACAAGAATACATAATTGCAAAACATTAATTATTAGGAAAATAAAAAGTTCTAGAATTATCTCAAAGCCTATGTCAGTAAAGTGTCAGGATGTATTGATGTGAATAAGAGCAAGATTATTGGGGATCCTGAAATAATGGCAGTTTTTCATTCACCTTTCCTCCATCCATCCTATATCCTGTATTCCCAACTGTTGTCTTTTCTTTCCTCTTTCTTTCTTTCTTTCTTTCTTTCTTTCTTTCTTTCTTTCTTTCTTTCTTTCTTTCTTCCTTCCTTCCTTCCTTTCTTTCTTTTTTTTTCTTTCCTCATTTTTCCAGTCCTTCCTCCCTATCATCCTTCATTCCTTTCTTTCCTTTTCTTTTTAATTACTCCAGATAAAATCCAGGTACTGGTTTGTTGTAGACAAATGTTGCATTAATGACCTACAATGCCAATCAAATACAGTATTTAATTTAGAGAGCTCAAACTGTGAGTTGGAAGAATAGGAAAGTACTGTGGAAAAGAATGCACGGAAAGGTAGGTGACTTGGCATATATCTTAGGATTGGGCTTCATGTGGCTCATCCAAACTGCAGATGCTATGAGCTCTATCTTTCCTTAACTCTAAGGAACTCAAAAATAGACTAGAAACCTTCAGATATACGTCTTCATAACGTTTTTTAGTAACTCTAGAAAAAAGAATAAACTAAAATTTAAGTTTAACATATTGATATTAAGAAATTAAAAAGTATAGGTATTATGATATTAATTTTCTTGTGGAAGAAACAAAGATGGAAGAGCTCCAAGTAACAAGATTTTATATGATAAATAATTCACTAGACCTCAGAAATCTGATATCACTCCTTCTTGGAGAGGTTCATTCCAACAAAATAGCTTCAGTGAATCTGCTGTTTTTGTGATTAGAAAGGAAAATAAATATTAGAAGGTGCAATAAGAGAATAAAACATGGAAAAAACAGAAGCCAGGAAAAATAAATGAAGGAATCAATTGGATCTTGGGAGTTATAGAACATCACACTGGAAGTGATATCTTAAGGGCATGAGAATGAATTGAAGAGAAGGTAAAATATTTAGGGTATATGTTAGTACTTACAGGGTGTGTACATCAAAGATACATGAAGCAGTGTCAGGAATATGTGCTTGCCTGCTCTCCATGCTTAGGTCTCCCTAAATGCTAAGAGCAAATGAGGACTACTGATCAAGTAAGGACGGCATCCTTTTCATTTATATAACAATGTACCTTAAAAAGAGAGTTTCTAGTAACTCTGTAGGACAAGAGTGTTTACTCTTCTGAGTGGAGTACACCATTCTTTCATGTCGTTCAAGACAAGTTTTGGAACCTACATACTCAGGACTCCTGACAGCAGGAAATGATAAGAGAGAAGAAAGAGCATAACACAATTAAGGTATCAGAGGTAAGATAGGGAGAACATGCAGGAGATAAAAGTCGTTGACTGCAGATTGATACTTGGACTCAGAGAATCATCTCTGTACAGCAGATGCTACACCTTAGGAAGAGACTGGATATCCTGACACAGGGGAGTGAAAAATCTCAAGGATGATAGAAGAAAGTGCAAGAGACCTTCCTGAGACTGCTATGGTTCCACCCATGAAAACTAGTGATACTATGTGTCTTTACCTTAACAATTGGCATCCCTGAAAACTTTTTGCGGATAGAGCAACCAAAGAGTTGTCAAAATTGTCCCCATCTACACCCAGTAAGTAGAAGATTAAACAGGAAGTCATTGTCTACAGTAGGATGTGAGGGCAAAGGGATCCCTGTTCACCTCCCTCTCAAGTATAGAGAAACTGTCATTTTTGTTTAAATTTTGGCTAACTATAAATATTTTCAATTCCAGGTGGGATATGCTTCTTCCTCCTCAATTTTCAGTAATGATATTCAATTCCCATACACTCTTCGCACAATACCCAGTGATAAGTTCCAGTCTGAGGCAATCGTGAATCTAATTAGACACTTTGGTTGGGTCTGGGTAGGTGCTATTGCATCTGATGATGATTATGGAAAACAAGGAGTAAAATCCTTTAGGGAAAAAATGGAGATGGCCAACCTCTGTGTTGCTTTCTCTGAAACCATTCCCAAAGTCTACTCCAATGAGAAAATGCAAATAGCTGTTGATGCACTAAAGAGTTCCACTGCCAAAGTCATTGTGCTTTATGCAACTGACATTGACCTCAGCCCCTTTGTGCTGGAAGTGATTCATCATAACATAACTCACAGGACATGGATAGCCAGTGAAGCCTGGATTACCTCAGCTCTCATTGCAAAGCCTGAGTATTTCCCCTATTTTGGTGGAACTATTGGATTTGCTATACCAAGGAGTGTTATACCAGGATTAAAAGAATTTCTTTATGATGTACANCCTAGCAAGGATCCAAATGATGTCTTGACCATTGAATTCTGGCAAACTGCTTTTAACTGTACCTGGCCCAACAGCAGTGTGCCTTACAATGTGGACCACAGAGTGAATGTTACTGGTAAAGAAGACAGACTGTATGACATATCTGATCAGCTCTGCACTGGAGAGGAGAAGCTGGAGGATCTGAAAAATACCTATCTGGATACATCACAACTAAGAATCACAAACAATGTAAGACAAGCTGTTTATCTTTTGGCTCATGCGATAGATCATTTTAGCCAAGCTGATATAAGAGAAGAAGATAATGAAAATACAGGACATCAAAATAAACCTGACTTTGAGTCTGTAAAGGTATGTTATTTGAACATATGATGTAGTATAATGTAAAATCAAGTGTTTAACACCCATATTCATGCCACTGAAACTGCTAATTTGCTTCCATGTGATTTTATAACATCAAAACATGTCTGGGTGACTTGATTGTTCATTTTCAATCATCATTTCTTACTAGTTTGCTAGGTTTGTTGCCAGTGATAACAAACCTGTCTCCTAGAAAAATTAATAATGCACTTTACAAAATATGAAATATAATGTGTCTAGGAGTAAAGCATGAGGTACTGCCTCTGGTTTCCTCCTTTTGTCTGTTCCCCATATAAAATATACAACTCCTAATCTAAGATCACTACTTGGATTCCAAAGCATCAGCTTCATGTTAGTCTAGGATATTTATGTCCCTTCAAGTAACAATGATTTCTGAATATTATATAAAATTTTCCTTATACTCCATGTCTTTTGTTTTATCTATTTAAATGAATGAATAGAAAATGAGGTCTTCATATAATATTGCAAGAGCTACACAAAAAGGATGGATGTCAGGAGATAACAATTATACCTGATATCTGGGACATTCATGTCTACTGTACCTGTCCTTCATCATCTGTCAAGTGATTCAAGTTGGTAAAAAGTGAGAAGTCTTGAATCATGTGCTCATCCATTTAATTCCTGCTTGTTTTTGTCCATTTCTCCCATTTACAAAAGATAAAAAATTTGATCATCAATGATTTGGTCTTGTCAGACCCACAGGAGGTCCACTTAACATCACTAATTTGTTACTTCTCCATTGCTTGATCAATATCCCTTTATTTTTATATAACACCCTGTCAATTTACTGGAGGCCACATTGGGTGGGACCCTTTCATTTCCACTTAACTTTCATGTTCAGGTAGGCCAACATTGCACTCAGCGCTGGTTGTTCTTATTCCCCCCAGGTAACACTCTTCATTCTGTGATTCTAAATAGCTAGTAAATGTATCAATATAGAGTATTTTCTTTTTTTAAAAAAGAAACCAAAGCAATACCCCATATTTACTTATGTTTCAAGATTATCCTACCAATAGACGAGACAAGAAAAGCTTCGGAATTCTGTTCTTTACTTGCATATTTCTAAATTACACTGCCTTTTTTGCCTTCTCCTTATTTTACTTTTCCTGTTCCTTCTCATCATCATACTCCTCCTGAAACAAGTCTACACTGTAAACCATACATCAGTCAATGAGCTTAGGGAAATGCTCAATACCCACATGGCATTTCAAAATTCTTGAGAATTATATGATGTTGGAAAAATGTGTGGTACCATCAATCAAGTAAAACTGTAGGAAGGCTGATCAAGTGAAGGGTCAGACTGTAGAAGTCTTTTACCATTTATTTGCTTGACTATTGATAAGGAGTAGGGAGAACATTTAATGAACTTAGCATAAGTGTTAAATTTTCATGATTTTTGACAAATATTTCATGGGAATTGAGAATAGACTGGAAAAGAGTCAGAAGAAAACAAGAGGCCAGGTAACATAAAGTATTAAATGGTAACTAAAACACTTTCTTAATATGTCCAGTCAGTAAATTCTTTCAGGTACAGAGCCTCCAATCACTATTATAAAGACTAGGAAATAATGTTTGTTAAATGTATGCCTTGCTTGTGGTCACAATATTTAGCAGAACCAAAAGGCTCCAGATCACAGCCTTGCTGGTCTGTGGAGAGCTTGGTTGAGAAATCCAACTTCAGCAGGTAGGGTAAGTGAAGATCGAGGATATGCCCTGTGTGATGGATTTCCTTTATGCTAAAGAAAGCATTTTCTTACCTACCTAATGTTAGTAGGGTAAAGTGTGAGTTAGACAATGGTAGTTTTCTCATTGAAAAGAAAGGATTATTCTCAATGTCTCTTTGATCCTATAGATTTAATGTCAGTCTTATGAACTACTGTACCACAGGCCATGGCCATTTCTGCATAAAGGTGGCTTACAATTCAGAAGTACACTCTCAAGACAATGTCATGCTAATCTTTTAGAGACCAGCTAAAGTGGACTTTATCTGAGAAATGAAAAATTTCCAATTTCCTAAGTCAGTCAGTCATTACCTCCTCCATGCCTCTTTCAACATTCTTTCTACAATAGCAACTGTGATGCGACAAAACATTTTCTGTGGAGATGCAGCACACATATCTACTCTCCCACACAGGGAGCCCTAAGTAGACCACATTCAGACACCACCAAAGACCAACTCAGTGAACCAATGGATTTTATTGTGATAACTTAAAGGAATATGGGTGAGGAGTTAGTTACAGGAATAGAAATGACTCTAAGACAGATATAATACTCATGTACATCCCAGCATGTGTGAGAGCTTTGAACCTTGAGAATAGCTTTCAGGCAGCTCAAAGGTGTGTCCTTCCCTAGTTGTTGTAAATAACTTCCAGGCAGCTCAGCTGGTGTCTGTTTCTCCCCAGCAGATGGACACCATGGTCTCCACAGTCTTCTTTGCATCTTGTCTTGTCTGAGTCTTCTTTGCCAATTAACACACTCTGAGAAGGACTCTAGGCTTTCCTTGCTTTCTCTGTCAGAGTGCTTTCTAGTGAATCTGCTCTGTTTCATGGACTTCCTAAAGCTATTTTGAGACATTTACCTTACTACCTAAAGAGCTTCCATGAAATGATGAACTTTTTGAATTTGGGGAGAAACCATGACACAATAGCAACATAAACATATCGAATTTAACTTTTATAGCCTGGCCATCTAGTCTCTCTACTAGGCACAGATTTTCAAAAGAAAGAAATGCTTGTGAACTTTTGTTTCTTTACATAGGGAAAGTGGAGTAAGGAGAATGAAATTATTCTAAACATTTTCCAGGCTCTTAATACAGAGATAATATACTGCTAAACCATAGTATAAGCTTATTTTAGGCTAACAAATACATACAATTGTAGTATACATCAGTGTCATATTAAAATTGTCCAGAGGTCAAAAGTAAGGGAAAAGGGTAAAATTAAATTTAACAAATTATTTAATCCAGTATGTCTGAAATACTATTTATAATGTAACAATTTAATATACTGTCATGATAATAAAATAATAATGTGAAATTGTTTTCATTCTTTTTAAAACTTTGTAACCCAGTATGCTTATTACATGCACAGCATATCTCAATTTACCAAAACATTATTTCTGTTTTATCTACCACCTGTGGCTAGAGGATATCAGAGTTGGCAACAAAAACAGCATTAGAAAAAAGAGAATACTATAAATTACATATGAAATCTACTTTCTTTACAAATATTTATTTTCTAAGTATTTCAATGTTTACAAAATACTTTTTTTTCCTTTTTTAACTATGCTCTTACTCCTCATTATTAGCTATGGTTGTACTTGACAAAAATAAAATTTGTTACCCACGATGGAAGGAAAATAGAACTTGATAAAAATGGAGATGTATTAAATGGATATTATGATATCCTCAACTGGCACATGGATAATGCTGGAGAAATCAACTTTGTCAAAGTTGGAGAATACAAATTCACAAGTTCAAAATATGAATTTGTTCTTCCAAAGAACTCAACATTGTTTTGGAACAGTGAATCCTCAAGGGTTGGTTGACCTGACATGTTTTTGTTTATACATACAGAGAGAAAAGTGTATTTTTTCTGGTACTAAATAAATGAAAAACACCTAAAGCTTTTACCATATTCCAAATCATTTTACTTAATGTAGCATATGGCCTTTTTGTATTGTTGTCTATTTATAATGTTAAAGAGCTCATGTTCTATTAAAATACATGAAAACTTTAGTATAATTTAGTTCTATTTTGATATATTGAGAATGTTTCATTGGAACACAGTAATTTTATTATCTTTTGAAATAAAAAATTGGTTATAGTGTTTCCTAATTTTTACTTTTCATATTTAAGTTGATTGGTGATATATCAATAATAAGAAGCAAGCACTTCTTGGCATCAGCAATAGTGTCTGGGTTTGGTGTCTGCAGATGGGATGGATCCCTAGGTGAGGAAGTCTCTGAATAGACTTTTCCTTCAGTCTTTACTCCACTTCTTGTCCCTGCATTTCCTCTAGACAGGAGCAATTCTGGGTTAATATTTTTGAGATGGGTGGGTGGCCACATCTTGGGCTCAGGGGCTGTGCCTTACATCTGAATAAGATCTCTACAGATTCTATCTCCTCTTTGGTGGGTATTTCAGGTAATGTCATCCCTGTTGCAACCTGGTAGCCTCTTGCTTTCCTGGCATTTGGGACTTTCTAGTGGATACCCTCAGTTCATCATCTCCACTGCTACACACCTTTCAATTTCCCAACCCTCTGTACTTCTTTCCCCTGTCTCCTCCCACACTTGATCCTGTACCCCTCTTCCCTCCCCCCTCTCTGTCCCAGATCTATCCCTCATTCTATCTCTCATGATTATTTTGTTCCCCCTTCTAAGTAGGACTGAAGCATCCCCACTTTTGCCTTTTTATTCTTGAGCTTCATATGGTCTGTGAGTTGTATCATGGGTATTTCAAGCTTTTTGTCTAATATCCAATTATAAATGAGTACATACTATGTGTGTACTTTTGTGACTGGGTTACCTCACTTATGATGATATTTTCTAGTTCAATCCATTTGCCTGCAAATTTCATGAAATCATTATTTTTTAAATAGCTGAGTAGTACTCCATTGTGTAAATGTACCACATTTTCTGTATCCATTCCTCTGTTGAGGGACATCTGTGTTGTTTCCAGATTCTGGCTATTATAAATAAGACTGCTATGAACATAGTGGAGCATGTGTGCTTGTTATATTTTGAAGCATCTTTGGGAATATGTCCAGGAGTGGTATAGCTGTGTCCTTAGGAAGTACTATGTCCAATTTTCTAAGAAACCGCCAAACTGATTTCCAGAACTGTTGATCCAGCTTTCAATCCCACCAGCAATTGAAGAGTGTTCCTCTTTCTCTACATCCTCACCAGCATCTACTGTCACCTGAGATTATGATCTAAGCCATTCTGACTGGTGTGAGGTGGATGTCATAGTTGTTTTGAATTACCTTTCCCTGATGACTAAGAATGTTGAACATTTCTTTAGGTGCTTCTCAGCCATTCCAGTTTCCTGAGTTGAGAGTTCTCTTTTTTAACTCTATACTACACATTTTAATAGGGTTGTTTGAGTCTCTGGAATAAGAGTTCTTTGTACATATTGGATATTTAGCCCTCTCTCAGATATGTGGTTGGTAAAGATTGTTTCCTACTCTGTAGGTTCTTGTTTTCTCCTATTGACAGTGTCCTTTGCTTTACTGAAGCTTTGCAATTTTATTAAATCTCATTCATCTATCCTAGAGCCTGAGGCATTGGTCTTCTGTTCAGGAAAATTTCCCCTGTGCCTATATATTCAAAGGACTTCCCCACTTTCTCATATTAGATTAAGAGCATCTGGTTTTATGTGCAGGTCCTTGATCCACTTAGACTTGAGCTTTGTACAAGGAGATAAGAATAGATCAAATTGCATTCTTCTACATGTCAACCTCCACTTTAGTCAGCACTATTTGTTCAATATGTTGTCTTTTTTCACTAGATGCTTTTGGCTTCTTTGTCAAAGATATGGTGACCATAAGTGTGTGGGCTTAATTCTGGGTCTTCCTATTCCCTTCATCTATCTGCCTGTTTCTGTACCAATATCATGTAGTTTTTACCACTATTGCTCTGTAGTACAGCTTGAGGTCAGGGACAATGATTCTCCCCTAGAAGTTCTCTTATTGTTGAGGATATTTTTTGCTACCCTAGTGTTTTGTTGTTGTTGTTGTTGTTGTTGTTTTTGTTTTTGTTATTGTTATTTCAGATGAATTTGAGAATTGCTCTTTCAGTCTCTGTGAAGAACTGATTTGGAATTTTGATGGGGATTACATTGAACCTGTAGATTGCTTTTGGTAAAATGGCCATTTTTACTATGTTAATCCTGCCACTCCATGAGCACAGGAGGTCTTTCCATCTTCTGAGGTCTTCTATTCCCTTCTTCGGAGACTTGAAGTTCTTGTCATACAGACCTTTCACAATTCTTTGGTTAGAGTCACACCAAGATATTTTATATTATTTGTTACTAGTGTGAAGGGTGTCGTTTCCCTATTTTTTTAAGCCTATTTATCCTTTGAATAGAGGAAGACTATTGATTTCTTTGTGTTAATTTTATATGCAGCCACTTTGCTGAAGTTGTTTGTCATATGTATGAGTTCTCTGGTGGAATTTTTGGGGTCACATAAGTATACTATCATTTCATCTGCAAATAGTGATATCTTGACTTCGTCCTTTCCACTTTGTATCCTTTTGACCTCACTTTGTTGTCTAATTGCTCTGGCGGGAACTTCAAGTGTTATAAGCATTTGACACAATATAACACCCTTTCATATTAAAAGTCTTGGAAAGATCAGAAATACAGGGCCCATACCTAAAAATAATAAAAGCAATATACAGCAAACCAAAAGACAACATCTAACTAAATGGAGAGAAACTTGAAGAAATCCCACTAAAATCAGGGACTAGACAAGGATGCCCACTCTTTCCCTATCTGTTCAATATAGTACTTGAAGTTCTAGCCAGAACAATTAGACAACAAAAGGAGGTCAAAGAGATACAAATTGGAAAGGAAAATGTCAAGTCTTTTTTTTTGGAGGGGGAGTGGCACCAATCTTGTTTGGTTTTAACCTAGGTCTCTGAGTTTGTCACCCTCTGGATCTTGGCATTTCAGGCAGCATCAGGTGTGAGATTCCTCTTGTGGAGTGGCTCTCAATCAGGACCAGGAATTGTTTGGTCACTCCCACAAATTTCTGTGCAGCCTTTAACCCAGCACATCTTATAGGTAGGCCAAATTGTAGGTTGAAGCTTATGTATCTAGTTTGGTGTCCTAATACCTCCGCTACAAGTCTCTCCTGATTAAAGGAGATTGTCAGTTAAGGCTTCATAATCCCAACTGCTAGGACTTTTATCGATGACTACTATCTTAGATTATTAGGAATTTCTATTGCACTGGGTTTGTAGCTTGTTCCCCAAATGACCCACAGTTCTATTTTTCTTTCCCTGTATTGTCTCCTTCTATCCTCACTCAATATAAACTCTCCTGTTTTCATTCCCCACCCTCCTCCACACATCAGGGATCTCTATTTATCCTTCCCAAGGACATTCATAGGAACTCCTTTGAGTTCTCCTTATTTTGTAGCCTCTCATTGTCTTTGGGTTGTAGCATAGTTATCATTTACTTTACAGCTAATATTCACTAACAAGTGAGTATATATCATGAGTGTCTTTTTGTCTAGATTTACCACACTCAGGATGAGTTTTTCAAGTTCAATCCATTTGCAAATTTTATAGTCATTGTATTTTTTTATTAAATTATTTTATATATTTACATTCTAAATGTTGCCCCTTCCCATGGTCCTCCTCTCTGAGTTCTTCACCCAATCTCCCATAACTTTTTGCTTCTGAAAGAGAGCTCCAACCACACCCCCAACCCACACATGCCAGTATCCTCCTTTCCTGGGGCATAAAGTTTCTACAGGATTAAGTGTATCCTCTCTCATTCAAGTCAGACAAGGCAGTCCTCTTCTACAAATGTGCCATAGTTCATCAATAATCAGATTGTGTAGACTTATCACATTTTCTTAATCCATTTTTTGGTTTAGGAACATCTATGCTGTTTCCAGTTTCTGGCTATTTCAAATAAAGCTTATAGTTAAACATTTCAAATAAAGTTTATAGTTAAACATAATTGAGCAATATGCTAGTATTATGGAGAATGCCTTTTATAAGACCATTTTTACTGTATTGATCCTACTGATTGATGAACATTGCAAAAATTTCCATCTTCTGATATCTTCTTATATTTCTTTTTATACAGACTTCAATTTCTATATTTTAATGACAATAGATTTATGGTGGAAAGTACACAAATTCTTGCCATATATATATATATATATATATATATATATATATATATATATATATATATATTTGACTTGCTTTGTTAGAGTTCCCTGAAAATATTTTATATTATTTGTGGCTATTATAAAGTATATTATTTCCTGATTTCTTCCTCAGTCATTTGTCTTTTTTATATAGGAAAGCTACTGATTTTATTTTTAAGTTGCCTTCTATTCAGACATTTTTGCATCAGGTGTTTATCAGCTGTAGGAGGTCTCTGGTAGAATTTTTGGAGTCCCTTATATATACTGTCATATTACCTCCAAATAACAATACTTTGACTTCTTTCTTTCTAATTTTTATTCTCTTGATCTCTTTTAGTTGTATTATTGCTCTGGTTAGAACTTCAGGTAGTACATTAAATACATATGGGGAAAGTGGATAGCCTTGTCTTGCTCCTCATTTTAGAAGATTTGCTTTGAGTTTCTCTCCATTTAATTTGATGCAAGGTGTTAGTTGGCTCTATATTGACTTTTGTAGTTTAGGTATGTCCCTGTATCCAAAATTTCTCCAACACTTTCATCATGAAGGTGTGTTGGACTCTTTCAAAGGCCTTTTCAGCATCTAATTAGATGATCATGTTTTTTTTTTTCTTTCATTTTGTTTACATGGTAGATTATATTGATAGATTTTCACATGTTAAAACATACCTTCATCTCTAGGATAAAGTCTACTTGATCATGTTGAATGATGTATTAGACTGGCAGATAATTTGTTTTGCAAATAATGTAATGTGTATTTTTGCATATGTCTATGAAGAATATTGGTGTATACTTCTTTCTTTGTTGAGTCTTTCTTTGTTTTTGGTATCAGGGTTTCAATTTTCTATTTTGTGGAATAATTTTAGGAGCAAACATTAGCTCTTCTTTGAAACTTCAGTAGGATTCTGTGCTGAAATCTTTTGGACTTAAATTTTCTTCCTTCCTTCCTTCCCTCCCTCCCTCCCTCCCTCCCTCCCTCCCTCCCTTCTTTCTTTCTCTCTCTCTTGCTCGCTCTCCCTCCCTCCATCCCTCCTTCCCTCCCCCCTTCCTTCCTTACTTTCTTTTTTCTCCAGATGGAAAACATTAATGATTGTGTTTATTTCCTTACAGTCTATGTGTCTATTTAAATTGTTTATCTGGTTTTGATTAAACTTTGATAAGTGGTTTCTATCAAGAAATTTGTACATTTCTTTTACATATTCCAATTTTATGGAATACAGATTTTTCAAAGTATGACAGTGAAAGGATCAGTGAATTTTCTCAGTGTCTGTTATTTTGTTCCCCTTTTCATTTCTGATTTTGTTTATTTAGAAATTCTTTCTCTTTGCCTGATTGTTAGTTCAGATAAAGGTATGTCTGTCTTGTGTATTTTGTCAAAGAACTAACTCTTTATTTCATTGATTCATTGTATTCATCTATTTGTTTCTGTTTTATTAATTTTAGTCCTCATATTGATTATGTCTGCCTTCTACTCCTTTTGGGTGCATTTACTTCTTTTTGTGCTAGAATTTTCATGTATGCTGTTAATTTAGTAGCATGGCATCTTTCTACTTTCATCAAGGCACTTTGTGCTATGAGCTTTTCTCTTACCACTGCTTTCATTTTGTTTTATAGGCTTGGGGTATGTTGTGCATTCTTTTTCATTGAGTTCTAGCAGGTGTTTAATTTCTTTATTTCTGCCTCAACCCAGTGGTCATTCAGTAAAGAGATGTTTAGCTTCCTTAAAGTTATAGGCTTTCTGCTGTTCCTATTTTTGTTGAGATCTTGCATTAATTCATGGTTGTCTGATAAGATACATGAGGTTATTTCAATATTATTGTATCTTTTGAGATTTGCTTTGAGAACAAGTGTATATTCAATATTTTGAGAATGTTATATGATTTCTTGAGAAGAAGGCATATACTTTTGTGTTTGGATGAAATGTTCTGCAGGTATCTGTTAGGGCTATTTGTGTCAGAGCATCTATTATTTTCATTATTTCAGCATTTAGTTTCACTATGGATGACTTATTCATAGGTGAGAGTGGATTGTTGACGACTCTCACTGTTAATGTGTGGGGCTCAGTGTATAATTAATCTTTCGCATCGTTTCCTTTACAAGTGTGGGTGGCCTTGCATTTGAGGCATAGGTATTTCAATTTTGAGGTCTTGAACATGTTCATTCATTTCTTTCACTTGATTGTATTTTCCTAGATTTCTTTTGCTTTATTCATTTAAGTATTCATTTATATATTTGTGTATATATTTATATATTCATGTATTTATTTGTTTTACATTCAATTCATAGCACCCCCTCATGCCTTATTCACCCTTTCACTTGAACACTTTCATCATTTAAACACTCCCATCATCCCCTGTTCCATTCCTCTCTGAAAAGAGGTACCTGGGTACAAACCCACATGGCACATGAAGTTACTACAGGATTATACACATCCTCTCTCACTGAGGCCAGATAAGGCAGCCCAGTTATGGGAATAGGATCTATAGGCAAGCACAGAGTTAGGGAAAGGCCTCACTCCAGTTGTTGGGGGAACCCTCATAACGAACAAGCTGCACATCTTATAAGTATGTGAGGTGGTCCTAGGTCCAGCCTATGTATGCTGCTTGGCTAGTGGTTGAGTCTCTTGTAGACCATGAGAGTTCTCTGTTTTCCCGGGTTTTTCTTAAGGGATTTGTTTATTTCTTGTTTAAGAGCTTGTAACATCTTCGTAAGACTGGATTTAAAATATAAAGTATTTTTCTTGAGCTTCAGCTATGTTAGAATATCCAGGGTTTTCTGGAGACAGATATGTGGGCTCTGGTGGTATCATATTGCTTGTTTCTTATACTGGCCTGTACTCATCTCTGTTTGGGGATAGTATAGGGTTAAGTGCCAATTTTGGCTTTATCTAGTTGGAAGGTTGATTTTCCCTTGCTTTGTTTCTTCTCTGATCTTCTGGCTTAAACAGCCTGTGGTTGCCTTGGTCAGAGATTCTTTATGTCTTGTATTATCTCTCCACTGGGGTCTTGGTGACCTGTGTAACTTCTGGAGTTTTGAGTTTTGTGTTCCTGTTTCTTCTGGGGTTCTGGAAATTGGAAAAGTCTCAGGAGTTCTGGATACTGGTTTGGTTTATGGGGTTCCAGGTACCTCAGAGTCCTGAGGCTTCTAATACTGGCATAGCTCCTGCTAGAGGAGGAGTCTTTTTCTACCATTGTCTTCAGACTATGGAGTGCAGGAAAGGACTAAATTAAGACTATATTCATATAATGAAGCTGATTTANATGTAATTCAAACAAATTTAAAAAGCACAAAAATGTCTTTGGTTTTGCTTTTGTTTTCTGAGCTGAGGCCTTTCTAGGTTGTTCAAGCTATCACTAAGCATGTATCACAAAACATATTTTATATGTTTATAAATATTTATCTCCCCAGATTGCTATGTAAATTCCTGGTTTATTTTGAATTTCACGTGCACATGCATGTAAAATATAAAAATACAAAGAGGCCTGTACTTGCTACTGAAATTTCTAAATGTAGTGAGCAACAAAACTTGCCAAGCTAAACTTTCCTTACATTATCTGTCTTCATTAATAGTTCGCACGGAAAAAGGTATTTCATGTTTTTCATTTTTCTGCCAGCCACTGAGGATAGATGTCTAACTACAATAAAAAAATATTTTAGGATGCAATTGCTGAAGGAAATATCCTTCAGGAACTGAAGACATTTATTAGTGTCATAGGTCTCATCAAATCAGGAACAGTCTTATTAAACTGTCCCATCTAAAGCATCTCATGTAATAACAGTTTGGTCTTGATCACCAAGGTGATGAACAACTCTCATTAGAGAGTCAATCACAAGACTGTCCTTTAGATGAGGTTCTTTCCAGGCTCTCCATATTATCATGCTTTGTCTGCTGTCTTTGCTTAGTATCCTGCACTTAGTATCCTTTGTAATGGGAAACATGTCTCCATGGATATATAAATCAAAACTTTTTCCATTTCAGAAGTGAAAATGTTTCAAGGCCTTGTTATATCAACCTTCTGTTTCTTCTCTAGCTTCCAGATTCAGTCTGCACAAAAGTGTGTCCTCCAGGAACTCGGAAGGGGATTCGCCAGGGACAACCCATATGCTGCTTTGATTGCATTCCATGTGAGGATGGATATGTGTCAGATAAACCAGGTAGAGATGGTCAAAATTTATAAATAGTAATGCAATCAGATTATTTATTTTCTGACAAAGACATCCTTGAAATCCTTTTTTAATTAATGATATAAGCAATGCATAGCAAAGTAATTAATATCTATCAAATTATTAAATGTTCTTTGCAGTGTGAATGAACATATTGTTTTCCCTACTGTAGTGGGAAAACAATGTGCATAAGGAAACACCAATGAAAACAATAAAATGGGAAATATGAATAAAATCATAAAATCTCCTAAGTACATGTTTTCGAACTATACTGAAAACTAACTAGGAGACAGTCCTCAAGGTTCTAAGCACTGAAGGCACATGCGTTGCACAGTGGCTGAGGCTCGGACTACTGTGACAGCCTGTTCAGTAGAGGTGACATAGACAGGTTTGGTTCCTAGAAATATGTTAGAGTAGGTTTATTTATATTTCTATTCAGTTTTGTTGGAGAAACTAAAAATCACTTGTCTTTTGTCACATAACACATATGAGTAATCATATAAAATTATAAAATGGTCTGGGATGGAATGAAGTGGACTGTAACCTACACAACTCCCTTGCTAAAGGTCCCACAGTTTCCACAAAGAATTCCATCCAGAACAGTCCAGACCAGGAGACAGAGTAGTTGAAAGTATATGCAGTTTGATCTGAATCTTTAATTAACACTCAGTCAAACCATTCCATCATCTGCCATAACCTCACCTCAGCTAGATTTTCCTTGGTCACCAATGCTTGCTCTTAGAGCCTCCCTCAGATGTAGTCTTCTTCACTCAGGGACCAGGATTGACGTTGTTTTCCTTCCCATCATCATCCTCATCACTCAATGAATAAGCATCTAGAGTTGGGCACGTTTGAGTAGGCAAATTCCTGAGTCTCCTCTATGAAGGGATATTACTTGAGAGAATGAAAATGCTAGGGTTTTAACCAGCTGTGTGCCAGTCATTTTGACTGTTTCCTGTCAGAAGCTGTGACTTTCTCATTCCTGGGCTGATCTCGATTTGATAAAGACACAGTCCTCTTTTTTTAAAAAAATGTTTTATTAGATATTTTCATCATTTACATTTCAAATGCTATCCTGAAAGCCCCCTATACCCTCCCCCCCGCCCCGCTCCCCTACCCACCCACTTCCACTTCTTGGCCCTGGCGTTCCCCTGTATGGGGCATATAAAATTTGCAAGACCAAGGGGCCTCTCTTTATTCAACAGATAGAGGAGAAAGAAAGGACCTCATCAATAGAAAAAAAAAATCAAGAACAACTCAAGTTGAGATGTGATCATTTTCTGATATTCAAAGCACCTCTAAAACTGTCACATCATCTCCACCAAGGCCCTTTTTATAATTGTAATTTTAAGATATTATATAGATTTTATAATAGATTTCGAGTAAATCCTGTTGAGGTCTTTAACTGAACCAGATCATTCACAGTTAAAAGTGACAAATTTTTTGACGTCAATAGTCAATCATGCAGGTTTTATTTTTTCACAATAGGTCAAAGGCTATGCGATCCATGTGGTGAAAATGACTGGTCCAATGCAGAGAAGAACAAGTGTGTGCCAAAGCTTGTGGAATTCCTTGCTTATGAGGAGGCCCTGGGGTTCACCCTCATCATCCTTTCCATCTTTGGAGCTCTTGCAGTCTTGGCAGTCGCTGTTCTGTATGTGATCCACAGACATACTCCGTTGGTGAAAGCCAATGACCGGGAGCTGAGCTTTCTCATTCAGATGTCTCTGGTCATCACTGTGCTGTCATCTATGCTGTTCATAGGCAAGCCATCCAACTGGTCCTGCATGGCCCGCCAGGTAACTCTGGCACTGGGCTTTTGCCTTTGTCTGTCTTCCATTCTTGGAAAGACTCTTTCACTCTTTTTTGCCTACAGAATTTCCATATCCAAAACCCAGCTAATATCCATGCACCCCATTTTTCATAAACTCATTGTGTTGATCTGTGTTGTAGGGGAGATTGGTATATGCACAGCTTACTTAATGTTGGAGCCTCCAAGCATCTTCAAGAACATTGAACCTCAAAACACAAAGATCATCTTTGAATGCAATGAAGGTTCTATTGAGTTTCTGTGCTCTATTTTTGGGTTTGATGTCCTTCTGTCTCTGCTGTGTTTTCTTACATCCTTTGTGGCTCGGCAGCTACCAGATAACTATTATGAAGGGAAAAGTATCACTTTTGG